>NC_027752.1:39420632-39467840 GCF_000695525.1 Brassica oleracea var. oleracea | reverse complement strand
TAGAGATCGCTCCAACCTATTTTTTTGCCTCCAAAGTGATGAAAAGGCGAGTGACGTAGGTGGGTCGCTCTGGAGGTCGCTCTGGGTTGGGAGCTACCTTATGGTGTCGCTCTGGAAGGTCACTCTGCGATGCTCGACTAGGATGGATATGCCTCTAGTAAATTGATCATAACTCCTTCATTACATCTCCAAATGACTTGAAACCACTTCCACTAGAAAGCCAACTTAATTTGCTGTTTTCCACAAAATCTTAACAACAGAAGATTTCTCTAAGGCCTCCATCCATGCTCATCTTTCACCCCTTTTTAGATCACAATGCTCCCAAACATCTCAAATCACTCCATGGCACACTCCAACACCTAATAAGAACAATGAATGCAATATGAACTCTAAAGATGCCTAATTATTAATCTATATGATCAAAATGTACAAGAATTAATGGCTAAAATCATGTAATTATACAAGATATCAAGGCTCTATGTAAAACGAGTTTTCAAGTGATTTTGACGGGAAGCTGGAGATAGAAGTATCTCTTGGTGTGGCCTTTCAAGAGATATGTTATTCTATTTTGTATTGATCCGCTTTTCTGGTGCTTAAGTGAACAATTTCCTCAGCATATGATCTTTATCAAAGGTGTTATGGACTCACACGATCTCCCAGTAACGTGTCTCATGAGATTCTTCAAGAAAGTCGCATTGTAAGTGTTAATATCCTTTTTTATGTGAAGTCTTTCAAGATATATGTTATATTCTTTTTCGTATAACTGTCATATTGTTAATCTTACATTTTGTATTGTACCAAAGGTGTGAATCATGAACAAAGCTTCTGAGAATTTACTTGAGCGAAAATAGAGAAGTATGCTTCAAAACTCTTCATCCCTTTGGCTAATATTTTCTCTCTCTCTTTTGTCCCGTTACAATTCCATGCTTTGTTATGGTGATGATTATCCTGACGTATGAGAATGACACTTTTAAACTATTTACTTAGGAGTATAACAAGTATGGAAGATCCCAACTCTCACAAAAACTCAATCCTTCTTTGTAAAGTTTAGGAAATCGGGATACTGATTCGTTTGCTTGATTATTTACTGAGGAGTATAAACAAGTAAAGATTGATTTGTAGGGTTTACACATTTCCAGGTCTTTAGAGTTTAGGATTGATTTGTAGAGATTGATTTGTAGAGTTTAGGAGTATGAGAACGTTTTCAAACGCTTTTAAATTTTAAAACTTTTTGTGTGCATCTGCGTAATGCAAGTTGTTCATGACTGTTGTAATTGTCGTCTTCTAAGGTAAAGTATGGAGTACTTTTCGGGTATGTAGATCGATGAAAACGTGGCAAGAGAGATTATTAACCAATAACCACACCTCACTTGATTTTTTCAGGTGGTTTTGGACACGAACGTATATCACTTTTGTCAAGGAATATGCTATTGGAGGTGAGCTATTTGAGCATATATGTAGGGCTGGAAGATTCAGGATGAGGTGAGCTTAACATTTAGAGATGAGACTTTATATATTGTTCATACATAGCACTAATATCAGAGTTGAGTTATATATTGTCTAATGTAGTTTTAGCGAAAAAGAATAGGAATTTACAAAGATATTGTATCTGTAGTAGCAAGCATAGGAAACAAATGAGGTATGTGATCTATTTTTTTTAATCATTTGTAGCTTTCTTACTTTTAGTTTCAAACTTTTGTGCTTATCTTTTTTTGCTAGGCAAAATATTTTTTCCAGCAGATTATATCAAGAGTCAGATTGCCATGATGTAAAGAAATGACTTTGAAGTTCTTCTTAACTCTCGCAGACATATTGAAGTGTAGTTTATCACTCTTGTAGTCACACTATTTTTTCCTTACTCTCATAGCAAATACGCCAGGATATTGGAAATATACCACTTTGTTTATGATCATGTCAGATTGTACGGGATCCTCATTCTGTGTGTAACCTGAACTCTTTATTAATTAACTAGTTCCGGATAACCACAAAATAAAAACAACAAATTTCTTGGATTTTCAGATTAAGCTAAAAATAAAAAAGAACATCAAAAGTTGGTTGTTTATATGTTACCAATAAACACTTCTGAACTAAGAAATTTTTTTAAAAAATTAGTTGTTTATATGATCCGTCGATAAAATAATATTTTGAATAATTCTAAATATATTAGAATGGATCTTTAGTGTAATGGTTTATTCGTTTAGGAGCCATAACAACTCAACTCACTCAAGTAACAAACCTAGAAATTATAGAATCAAACATTATACATATCATGCAAAAGATTGCTAAAATTAGAATATATAT
This sequence comes from Brassica oleracea var. oleracea, assembly GCF_000695525.1. Classification (NCBI taxonomy): domain Eukaryota; kingdom Viridiplantae; phylum Streptophyta; class Magnoliopsida; order Brassicales; family Brassicaceae; genus Brassica; species Brassica oleracea. The sequence goes on along the minus strand of NC_027752.1, from coordinate 39,465,539 downwards.
ATATATATATATATATATATATATATATATATATAAGAATTAATTATTAAAAGAAAGTAAAATACTTTTAAAATAAACAAAATAGTAAAAAAAATTTATCCATACTGTCAATATTTTTAAACTCTACTTGGACACTGAACCAGATTATTTTCAGGGTCTCCGAATCATTGGATTGATTGTTGCTAAACCATGGATCAATAATTGATGAATTTTATTATATAGTTACATATTAATATAATAATATTAATCGTCTAAATATTAGATAATATGAAATCATGTTTTATTTTCAAAACAAAATTGAAAATTTTATTTTGAATCTCAATTTTATTTTCCATGAAAAACAAATTATTTAACTAAGTTATTAATATCGAATTAGGACTTTGGCCGAAAAATTAAGATAAAATAATTAAATAACAATTTTTGAAAAAATAAATCTTTTGTAATCTAAAAAGTTACATTCCAATTTTTTTTTAATTGTTACCTCCAGTCTATTTTGTACATACTATTAGATTTTGCATCTTTATTTATACTGTTATACCAAATAAGTTAGTGTAAAGGTTAATTTAGGTTAGTGCATCACCAATCGATGCATTTTGCTTCTCTATATACCATCTCAATCATAAACTGTTTAATAGTTAACTTAACAGTCTAAGATAATAATGGAAGTATATTTCTACTCTAATAGACAAACAATAATGAAAGGTTATATATTTTCTACACAATGACAATGACAAATATATATGCATATGTGTAATGGCAGTAATGCACACAATCTATCCAAAGTAATTTTATGTCGTATCTAAACATGTAATCGTTCATAATGAAATGTCCTACATGTTTTACAATTTTATAGAAAATACTTATTTACAAAACAATAAATACCAAGCAATATCATATCAAAACAAATAAATAATATAATATAATATATCACAAAATAAAAGTACTTTATATTAACTTTTAATTTAATCCTTCTATTTCAAAATTATCAATGTTTTAGAGAACTTTTTTTAAGAAGACATATTTTTTTTACATTTTCAATATATTTTTATTAGGTAACAATTGTAAATTTAAAGCTTTAGATTAAAAATTATGATTATTAAATTATGATTGGTTAAAAGTTATGAAAAATAATTAATTAAAAAAATATTACATTTACAAACAAAATTCAAGATGAATTTTTAATATGTATGGAAATTTTAAAACATATGCCTTTTTAAACATTAATTTTATAGACAGATAAACCGCGTGTAGCACGGTAAAATCTCTAGTATCATTAATAGTAACTTTTAATATTACAAATCTTTTACAATCATATTTTGTCTAGGATTTAGAAAAGTAAAATTTATATCAAATAATTATTTCCAGTTAATATTAACTATTTTAAAAAAAAAAATTCATTTTCAAAATTCATTTTTTTCAATAGCACTAATATTTTTTACAATTTAATAAGTTATTCCTTTTTTAAAATTATATCTCATATTACTTTTATTTCTTATTATATATATATATATATTTTTAATCATTATATATTTAAACACATATCACAAAATTAGAAGGAAAATTATTATCAAATAATCTTTTGCAATTATTTTTTGATAGAATTTAGAAAAAGGAAAAAAACTATTAATAATATTAATAATTATTTTTTAATAAAAAAATGTTTTTGTTAATATCTTAGTATATATATTTTTAATATATTTAAACACATATCACAATACTAGAAAGAAAATTATTATCAAATAATCTTTTGTAATAGTCTTTTGATTAGAATTTTAAAAAAGAAAAATTACTATTAAATAAAATTTATAATTACTTTTTAATAAAATTTGTTTTTGTTAATATTTTACTATTTATTTTTAATTTTGAGATAGATTAACATGTGTCACAATATTAAATATATAATTGTCCTGTGTCGTGATTGAGTTTGAATAACTAATCTATATATAATAAGATGTGAAAGTAGAGCCCATTATGACATTGGGCTTTTATCAGCCCATTTAGAGATATTTTTCTGCCGTTGAAGTATATTAAAGAATGAAGGAAAAGTAATACGTGGCGCGAAGACGTCAATAATAGCCGCAAACAAAGCGGCGAAGAAAGCTGACATGCAACTGCAACAAAAACAGCTATGGTGTCATCTTCCCAACTACTCTTACTCTCTCTCCCCCTTTCTCTCTCTTACGCCCGCAAAACAAGATAGCTTCGCCTGTTCTTTGCATATTACGTATATAAAATCGTGTTTCCATCTTCAAGCCATGGCCGCCGGTAAGGAAATTTTCCACAAGATGAAGGAATCTGTGAAGGTATCGATTGGTTATTACTTCCCATGTTACTTCGATAATATATTTATCCATTATATTTGAGTAGTAGATACTTCTTCTCGGATCATATTGTCACATGATGGTTTTGGTATAGAACGTAGCATGTAACACTATCCGTTATATAGATAGGCTTGTTGGAAGGAATCTGATACACCACAAATTTGTTATGGTCTAGATGACGTTGGGTTCTTGATCCCCTTACGACACTATAAGTGATAACAGTGGAAAAACATGTCTTTACTAACATGAAATTTCGCCTCTGTTATTACCTATAGGAGAAAGTTGGGCTTGGTGCATTTGATTCTGCAGATTCAGGGAAAGGCAAGAGCAAGATGTCTAAGCAGATCACGCATGGTTTCCACTTGGTCAAAGGGAAAGCTTTTCACGAGATGGAGGATTACGTGGTCGCCAAATTCAAAGAAGTTGACGACAACGAGCTTGGCCTTTTCGCTATCTTCGATGGCCATCTTAGCCACGAGATCCCTGACTATTTGTGCTCCCATTTGTTTGACAACATCTTGAATGAGGTAATGCATTGAGAGTTTCCTCCAAGTCTCGTCTCAAAATGGACTTATGTTCTGTCTTTTTTCTTGACGGTGTAGCCAAATTTCTGGCAAGAACCAGAGAAAGCGATCAAGAAAGCTTATTATATAACGGACACGAAGATTCTAGACAAGGCATCTGATTTGGGGAAAGGCGGTTCAACTGCTGTCACTGCGATATTAATCAATTGCCAGAAGCTGGTGGTTGCTAACGTTGGCGACTCTCGTGCTGTTCTTAGCAAAGGTGGTGTTGCCAAGCCACTCTCAGTTGATCACGAGCCCAACATGGAGAAGGATGAGATAGAGAACAGAGGAGGATTCGTTTCAAACTTCCCTGGTATCTAATTTGTATACATTTATGTTAAAGTATGTTATGATCTTCATGTTGATCAATGTGTATGCCTGTGTTCTCAGGGGACGTTCCTAGAGTTGATGGTCAACTAGCTGTGGCAAGGGCCTTTGGTGATAAGAGTTTGAAGATGCATTTGAGTTCAGAACCATATGTTACTGTGGAGATAATTGAAGACGATGCAGAGTTTCTTATACTAGCAAGTGATGGGCTTTGGAAGGTTTTAGTTTTATCATAATCAACTCTCAGCACTGAAAAAAAACTTGTGTGGTTTTGCTTATTATTTCAAAAATCTTATAGGTCATGTCGAACCAAGAAGCAGTTGACTCAATTAAAGGAATAAAAGATGCAAAATCTGCAGCAAAGCACCTCTCAGAGGAGGCTGTTGCAAGAAAAAGCTCAGATGATATCTCAGTGGTCGTCGTTAAATTTCACTGAGCTCGGTTTAAGGTTAGTCCTACTCCTACCCCTTGAATCTGTATTATAAGCCTTTTTCGTTTAACATTATTACACATAACAAAGATCAAGTGGAGATTAGAGAGGAAAAGAACACAACATAGTCATTTCTTGAAACATACGAGACTACTAAACATAATTAGACAATACAAGAGTATGACAAGTCTTATACATTTGTGGATATGCATCCTTTAAATGATAACATAAAGGGTACTAGAGTTTTGTAGTTATATATTGTTGTAGGATTCAATACCACGATCCACTTTTCTTGACATGGTACTTAGATGTCATTATTTGGATAGCTAGAGAACGTAGATATATAACATAAGTAGATGACAGAAGAGAGAGAGCGGTTGGGTGTGTTGATGATGTTGTTTTATCTGATCTGTGGTCGCTTGAATGGTGAGTTAGTCATAGGAAGTTTCATGTCTATCCTGTTTCTTTCTTGAGTCTGTGTCAAGCTAACCCCTCTCCGGCCTGACCCTTCTCCGTAACTGTCACCAGATATCTTCCGCCTCCTCTCATTGTGTCCAGCTAAGCGCCTCCTGCAACTTCTTTTAGTTTCATCAAACTCTGCTAGCTCATGGAACCTGCACAAACCCACCCCCAAAATTATCAATTTAAAGAACAGTTCTTCTATATTTGAAGGGAAGAATGGTTACCTGCTGCATTGTTGACAAAAACGTTGCTTGACTCCAGCAACAGTTGCAGAAGATGCCTTTGCATGAACCTCACAGACTTTGTGTCTGCGGTAATACTGCTTGGCCTCAGTTAAGTTAGCAGTGCACCTATCGACCAGGCACAGCCGCAAGGGAACACGTTCTGTGTTAGGACCTCTAGCTCTCTCCATCACTCTCTTCCTTTTGTCTTCATCTCCAGTATCATCCTCCTCTCCATCCATGCTATTTTCCATTTCTTCTTCAGCAAGGCTGGTGGCTATAGCCTTGTCTTTCAAGTAACCCCAGCGTTGTGATCTCTGACCCTCCATTTCTGGTAAAGCTAGATGGTGGTGAAACTATGGTATAGAGTCTATAGACTAAGCAGTGTGGATGTATGGGCTTGGGGTTTAGAATGAATGTGTGTGTTGAAGTGTTTAAAAAGAGGAAGAAAAGACGAGAGATGGACCACTGTGTCCTTATATGCTTCCCTGGTGGAATAAGTACTTGATTACAGTGATGTGCTTACTTCCTTCCCCAAAGAAAGAAATAGAGAGTTAAAAGGGCTGGAAATGTTGTTATCACTGGTGCATAGGCCTTGTGTGGTTTTGATTTGTTCTGAATAAATGAATAGTTGGTACAAAGCTATCTATTGTACTTCGCTTCTTTTATTTGACTTTTTTTTTTTAATAATTCGAATCCTTATTCAAAATGGGGACCCTTTTTCTTGTAAGATAACATTGATGTCCTGCTAGTAATCAAGGATGATACCTTATTGACCAGAACATATAGTACATAGAAGAGCTGGAAATCATAAGTAGACAAAAGATCCTAATAAATGGTGACATACTTCGTGGATGTAGACTATTGGATTCATCTGCTTGCAACCCTAGTGTTGTTTGGACCCATCTAGACAAGGCATTTAAGGTTAGCTTAAGACTAGCGGAAAATTAGTTTTGTTCAGGTTAAACATGTATCTGTCTTATTTTTTTCTGTTACATGCTGGTTTGTGTTTGGTGTTAAATTGCCTTGTCTGTGGTATTTTGATGTTGGCACTTGGCAGCATGAATATTGTGTGTGTTCTGGACCATGGCATATGAACGTATTTAGTTGATGCTTGCACACTTTTTCTTTCTTTCGAGTGTTAGGCATTTATCGTTGTTACCTACAAAGATTCTATATTGTGGGAGTGTAAAATAAGTGATGTCAGTTTAGATAGGAGGTCAATGCAAACGACACTTGGAAGTTGGAACAATCCTTGATAGAGAACTGTGATGTTTAAGGTTTAAAGTTTAGCTGCTCAAAAGAGATTTTCTTCACATAATTATATGATCATAAAGTGACAAAATCCTTTTTACTTTTTTTCCTTTCCTTACCTTGTTTTGTTTTTTTACCTCTTGCAGATTCCATTGATCATAAGTCTTACTGGTCACTGAAACAAGTAAAGAGTCTTTGAGTTTGGACCAGCTAAAGAATCAAAACATGAAACAAAGCATGGGCGTTTCCTCCTCTGTAAAATGCAATCATCACCACTTTTATTTAACTCTTTTTTTTTCTTTTGCAAACTGTGTGACTTCTCTGTCTGTTTCTTTGTGGGAATAAAAATCAACAGTTGAGGCTTTCTATGCTTCTCTTTGTATTGTAACTTTTTTTTACTATACATTACATCAGTGTACGAAAGAGAAATAGTTAAAAAGAGGAGTGGGTAGTGAAAGAGACAAGACATAAAAGGTTTCACATGCTAAACTGTACTCATGTCTTGAATCTATCATCTGTGACTTAAAGCTTTTGCAAAGTTGCACATAACAAAATAGATGTTTGTCCCTTTTCTTTCTCACATCTCCCTTTTATTTTCTCCTCCTACTCCTTAAAAATAAACATGTTTTAGCACACACTCAAAGAATATGATTATATGTGTAAACTATATAGTTTTGGCTAACGTTTTGTAAGCTATTGTGTGAGCGAGAAGTGATTCTCTTGAAATGTTGTGCAGAACAAAGTGAACAAAGGGTCGAATATGATAAGTTAATGCTCGTCTCTATCTGCTCGGTTTCAAATTCAAGTTTTTGGCCCCTACAAAGGAAAGATATTTCCTAAAAACGAACCTTAGGAAAAAAGGAGATGCTATTATATTAATCCAAGAAGTGGAGAATATTTCATTCTCAGTCATGGCGAATTTATTTATAGTTTCGCATTTTGTTACTTCAACGTTAGGAAACAAAACGCAAGTAGCTATCCTCAAAGCCACTACTAAAACAAAATATCAGAGATGCCTCTTTTCGTTTTCGGTTCCACTTGTCTCCTACATAGCAAAGAGAAACTAGTTCTGTTTATTTGTCATAGATGCGAAAAACTAGATATGGTAGTATCAAGAATTTCGCATAAAAACACTCTCGGAAAATACTAAAAAGATGAAAAATGAAGATAAATTTAGTAAAATCAATAGTGCCATTTTAATATGACAAAAAAAATACAATCTCTCCTGTAGATTTTAATAAAGCAAGAGAATGATTTTTATTTTATAAGCGATACACATTAATAGTCATGATCGTATTTTTGGAAGAAATAAAAAGTACTAATTGAGTAAACAGTAAACAACTTGTTACTGATATGTTCGTGTAACGCGTTTAGTGATGTTGAGCCTAGGGAATTTGTCTCTCCATATGTGGGAATCTGTTTCTCCATTTATGCGATCCAGCTGTCTTCGGAGACCCACCTTCCAGAACCAACCATTAATCAGTTTAAATTTTTTCAGTTTACATACATATATCGTACCATTGCTTGCATGCATCCACCTCATGTTCTTATTATTATCATCATTTCATGAACAAAATGTACGTATTATGTTTTAATCTTTGTATACATGCAATTTTTGAAGATATGCCTTGCAAAATCCTTGTTCAAACTTCAAAACAATTGTTATTTTCCCACATTAACTGATAAAATGAAATCAAATCTAGCAACGGGTTCATTCATAAACCTTCCAATTGCAACATTTCACTGAAACAAACAACAATAAAGCAAAAGAAAAAAAAAAGACAAGCCAAACACATCTTTCACGGTGATTTATTTTCACCGTCGGTTTGCTGATGTAGTTCCTCCACACCCCTATACTCCGTCGTATCAACAGGCTGGCTAACATCCTTCAACTCCACCGCGACCTTGTCCTCTTGAATCCTATCGCCGGTGTCATCATCTCCGGCAACGGCTTCGCTGATGTTCTGACCCGTTTCCTTGGCAGCTTTCCAGGCCCCGTCCATCGCATCCTTCATGTTATCTCCTGCGTTCAAGGCTGCATCCGTCGCTTTTGTCACCCCTTCCTTTGCCTTATCTGACACGTAACTCGCTGTGGACCTATCGTCGTGACGGTCTCTCATGCTCTATACAAAAAAATCCCCAGTCGATTAGCCTTAATTAATATCAATGAAAGTTATAACGCGCGAGAAATAAAAAATGACACATTATTAGATAACAATGTGAAAACTCAAAATGATACTAGCTGTGGACTTACCTCGGTTTGCCTAAATGCGGTGAAGAGGCGGTCGAACCGGGTGGTAGCGTGTCGGAGGACATAACCGGAGACATCTCCGCCATGAGTTTTTGAAATGGTCACCGTCACGAGTCTCTTAATCGACAACCTAATCGGCATAGTTACTTTTCTTGTTTACTTGGTTTCACCAAATCTGTTGCTTTCCCACGTGATCTCAACTGCTTTATGAAGTACTTAGCGAAGATCCAAAGCTTGCGGAACGGTGGAGGACTGGGCCAACGACACGTGGACAAACGTACGACACGTTCCTAGTTGATATGTCGTGTATCGACACGTGCTCATAACGTCACTCAGTAAATACTAATCAATATTATTGGGCCATTCTAATTGTGTCCGGCCCATTAGAGTTCTTACGAAATCAAAGCTGGCAAAGTTTATCTCTTTCGGTGGAATTTGCAAAGAGACTACCTTCGAAAATGGCGGAGATAAAGTGCGTCGGAGTAGTGGGTGCTGGTCAGATGGGTTCAGGAATCGCGCAGCTCGCCGCCACGAACGGCCTTGACGTTTGGATCATGGACGCTGATCGTGATGCGCTCTCTCGAGCCACCGCATCTATCTCCTCCTCCCTCAATCGTTTTGTCTCCAAAGGCGTAATATCCAAGGCAAGATTTTGATCGTTATTCCTTAAAAGAAATCAACTCTCCTCCTTGGAATCTAGATTTACAATTATACAGGATGCTCTGTTCTGCCGCTGAGATAGTTGTCAGAGCCAAAGATAGATCGGTGTACAGTGTGTTCTTCGGATAAAGTTAGTTGCTTTATTGATTTAGATCACGCGTATAGCTTCTTAAGCTACTTCACGATCCTGTTTGGAGCTGTTCTTATGATAGCGTATTCAGACAAAAGAGTGTATTTCAGGATAAAGGACAGTTAAAGTGATAACCAATTAACGCGAGAGTGATTTGTGCATTGCAGGAAGTGGGTGATGATGCTATGCGTCGTCTACGTTTAACATCCAACCTCCAAGATCTGCGTTCTGCTGATATCATCGTGGAAGCCATTTTGGAGTCCGAAGACATTAAGAAGAAACTGTTCAAGGATTTAGATGGCATAGCCAAGAGTTCTGCGATTCTAGCTTCTAACACAAGTTCCATCTCCATTACTCGTCTTGCTTCCGCAACACAAAGACCTAGCCAGGTTCAATACTCGTCTTGATTTTCTATCTTATTGTTGATAAGTATCGTTCCAAGCATTGTCTAAAGTGTGTGTTTCATTCTTCGTCTACAGGTCATTGGAATGCACTTTATGAACCCTCCTCCAATAATGAAACTGGTTGAGATCATTCGCGGCGCTGATACCTCAGAAGAGACCTTTATTGCTACAAAAGCACTAGCTGAAAGGTTTGGGAAGACAACAGTGTGCTCACAAGACTACGCGGGCTTCATCGTGAACAGGATCCTCATGCCGATGATCAATGAAGCGTTCCACACACTTTACACAGGGGTGGCTACTAAGGAGGACATTGACAGCGGGATGAAACACGGCACAAACCAGCCGATGGGGCCTCTGGAGTTAGCGGATTTAATCGGTCTAGACGTGTGCTTGTCGATAATGAAAGTGCTGCATCAGGGACTTGGGGACTCTAAATACGCTCCCTGTCCTCTTCTTGTACAGTACGTTGATGCTGGAAGATTAGGAAGAAAACGAGGAATGGGAGTTTATGACTACCGTAAGAAGCCTGTTACTCCATCTCCTCGGCTATGATAAAGCGAAAAAATCAAAATCAATAATAGAGAAGGATGATGAAGATACATTTGGCAACAGTAAATGCTTTGTCGATTGTGTTTGGTTTCTTTCTTTGTTCCTTGGCCTATATGAAGTTATGGGTCAGCAGCATAAGCAAACTCCCTCTGTTTGTAATCTTGATACTCGAAGTTAGCTTTGACAATTTAATAAGTGATAAACTTTTATAAATTGTTTATTTGAAATTTTTAACTAGTAATCAACTTATCTTTAGATGACGAATAAATTTAGGAGATAATGAAGAAAATCATCACATGATAACTTATATATAAGTTGATGATGCAACGTATTACTAGTCAAATTAGCTAAAGACAAATCTCTGTTGACAAAACAAAAATAGCAAAAGACAAACCCTTTAGGCCCTTACATTTACCACTTACTTTTTTTTGGGTCAAAATTTACTACTTACTATCTTAATCTATAAACATCAACTTCCTTCAAGTTTTAGTTTTAATAAGGATTTTTAACATTAAAACCCGTCAACTAAGTTTGTTTTGGGTAAAAACCCACAAACTAAGTATTTAACAAAAAAACCCTCAAACTAACTTTATTTAATGAATTAAACCCTACCAGGTCATAATTACCATTACTACCGGTAAATCTTTAGTTTAGGACTTTCTACATTAAGTAAACATAGTCGAGGAGTTTTACCATTAAAAATCTAAAAAAAAAAAATCAAAATTTTATAATATTATCTAAAAATTAGTTACTTAAATTTTTAAAATTAGCATTTTTAATTTTTTTTGTAAATATATGAATTTGATGTGTTTTTAACATAAATGTTATATATGTATAAATTAAAAATGTAGAAAACCCAAAAATATAATAAAAATCATCTAAATATTTACCTGTAATAAAATTACTAAAATATTAAAAAGTAAAAAACAAGAAAATATAATAAAAAAATTATATCTTTTCTAATAAAAATGTAATAATAAATATGTAGATAATTTTTATTATATTTTCTGGGTTTTTACATTTTTAATTTATACATATATAATGTTTATGTTAAAAACACATCAAACTCATATATTTAAAAAAAAAAGTTAAAAATGCTAATTCTGAAAATTTAAGTTACTAACTTTTAGATAATATTATAAAATTTTGAATTTTTTTGATTTTTTTTATTTTAATGGTAAAACCCCTCAACTATAATGTAGAAACCTCTAAACTAAAGATCTACCGCTAGTAATGATAATTATGACCTAATAGGGTTTAATTCATTAAATAAAGTTAGTTTGATGGTTTTTTCGTTAAATATTTAGTTTGAGGGTTTTTACCCAAAACAAACTTAGTTGAGGGGTTTTAACGTTAAAAATCCTTTTAATAATAAGTCGCTCTTCAGATTGTTAATTATGTTTTTCATTTTTAATATGAAATATCTTTTATCTTAATTGTAAATTGTGCTTATGTTTTAAAGACCATCATTATCGCTAGGTTCTTAGGTGGGTTCTTAATTTAATTAGGATTAAAAATAAATGAAAAATAGAAATTACTTTAAGCAACGTATCTTAAACAAGTTACATAAGAAACGCTTCTTATTGTATACGTGTCACCTCTCTGCTCTTTCATCTCTTTCACAACTCTTTTTTTTTTCCAATTCCCGTCGGTTGAAATCAAACAAAAAAAGAGGAAAAAGGCTGAAGAAGAATCAATCAATCGTCGTCTTCGTCTCGAGCTCGAATCATGATACCGTCGATTTGGATAGTATTCGTGTCAAGCGGAAGACGTTGCAGAATCTGCTCGACGATTGCCATAGAGCTCCCGAGCTGCTTAATCTCGCCGATACTGCTCCCAGTGGAGATAGAACCGAAACAGGTGGTTCCGGAGAGGATTACAGCAACCCCGTTGGCTCATCGGAGTCTCCTTCTTCCGATTCAGGAGATCCTGAAGCCGAAAAGGATTTTAGCAGTCGTCGCTTTGCTTTTTTTTTCTGGTTTGTGCAAGTCCGATCGAGACATACGTTTACTAATTACCGAGTTTGCTTGTTTCCTGGTTACAGGGGACATGTTTCAAACAGAGCTTGAACTCGCCTAACATGAAGCTGTGGATCACTGGATCACTTCTAAACCAAGGTTTTGAATTCGTCAAATCATTCACTTGATTTTGTAAGAGTGTAATGCGCGATGTTTCAATCTGATTTTGTATGTTTTATAACTACCAGGGGTCTAAAGTTAATTTTATGGATGTTGTTTATGCTTTGAAGAGGCAAGATCGCACTCTCTATGGCGTCGGACGAGGCTGCTTCTTGTGCTTGACGCTGCTCCTAGCTGTCAAAGAGAAGGTAACTCATTGATTCTAACTCTGCTTTTCATGGGAACTGTGTTAAAAGCAGTGGACTGTAACCACATTGTTTGTATTGAAAACTTGCAGATCATAGTTTATTCTTCTGCAAAAGCCTTTAGAGGAAGCAAAAAAGGACAGAAGCATTGCAGAATGACGATGCCTGTGTTGGATCATTTCAGAGCGTCATATGTGATTGATAGCTCGTGGTGGTTTAGTAATGTTGATGTCACTGGGATCACTTGTGGGAAAAGTTTTCAGGGGAAAACTGATTTTACAACTATGATCTTTTCTTTGTCTCAGATAAAACATAAGTGTTAGAATAGTCAAGTCACAATGTGCTTTAGTGCCTAGAGCTAATGGATGTGTTGTTGATGTAATTTTCTTGGATCACAAGGTTTCAATGCATAGAACGAAAAAAATTAAGAAACCCAAAATATGATACTACCATTGGAGACCCAAAATTAAGACAGTACTTAACTAAAGTTTCTAATTAGTTTTAATTACTAAAATAATAAATAAAAAACCCAAATGAGATTATGGGTTAATCATGGTCTAACCGAGCGTCTTCTTATCTTTGACTTTTCATATCCTTCATATTCTTTATTTAAAATTTAAATTGACATATTTTTGGTAACATAGTAAAAACAAAGTAAGGATTAAAAACGAGAGTTAAAAAAAGAAAATAACAGTGGCAGTAAATTTTATGAACATTCTCTCTCTCCTCAAGAAGTTGAATAATCCGGTGAAGCAGCCGATACTCTCGGAGAAGTAACAGGAAACAGCGGCAAAAGCTGCGGCTCCGATTCCCTCGGAGTTGAAATAGGCGACCTATGCAAGTAATAACCTTTCTCCGAGATCGCTCTCTCTTCCTCCGACAATGGCGACATCCTGTCGAAAGGGTCACCGTCGTTCCCGTCGCCACCGTGTTTCAGCGGCGTCACGGGGCTGTTCAGTGCTAGCTTCGGGAAGTCAAGACAGCTAGGCGACAGAATCTCCTGGTTTCTCGGCGAGAATCTTGGGCTTCCGGCACCGTTTCCGCCGCCGATCATGAGTGTGTTAATCATGAGGCTGTTCTTGAGGCTGCTGTTGTTCGATCTCCTCTCGTAGAGTTTGTTTCCCGAGTGTTTCTTCGGCTGCGTCGTTTTGACCGGTGGAATAACGAAAGTACTCTTGCCGGAAGGAGACGGAGGAGGACGCGGCGAGTCTGGGGATCTCGGGGAGGAGGTGCCGGTTAGCATCTGGACGACTTGTTTGAAAGTGGAAGTGTCTGCTTGAACGAAAGTTGTTGGGTAATGATCAGATCTGGTGATGATGTGGTGATGTAGAGATCCATTGATAATGGAAGAGGAAGCTGATGATGAAGTAGTGGAAGATGGGTTTGGTTTCGTTGTGGTCTCCATTGATGTTTGTTAAACTTTTTAGAAGTTCACCAAAGTCTCTATATAACTAGAAGTCTTCTGTGTGGGTTTGAGTGAAAGAGAAGATGATGATGAAACTAAAAAATGGAGTCTCCTCTTGAGGTTTTGGGATTATAAAAGAAGTTGGATTGGTTGTTTTTATTTAATTTGGAATCTTTCTTTATGCTAAATAAAACTATTGCGATTAAAAAATATAGACAAATGAAAGTTGACATGAGGATTTGTGCCCAGGGGAATCAAAATACTCCCTCATTTTTAGATTTATACGCATAGGTTAAGAAAATCATTAATTTTTTATATTTTTAAAACAAAAAAATCATTAATTATTTATCTAATCACAAATTAATCAATAATAAAATAAAATATATATTATCATTGGTCATATAATATTAAGTGTTAATAAATTTTACATAAAAAACCGAAAACGTCATATAATTTAGAACATAAATTTTTTTCTAAAATGACTTATATTAAAAAACGAAGGGAATATGTTTTATTAGGCGGTTTTGAAATTCTTACTTTGAATTTGTCTGCCATAGACCATAGTGCATAAAGGAAAAAAATTTGTAGATTAAATGAAAGAAGTGAACTTTGTCTTTATTAGGCCCTTATATTAAAATTTACACATTATTAAGAGAGTGCTCGCATAATTGAATAGATTATTAGAAATCCAAAACTTTATGGAACAACGAATTATATTTTTTTTCAAAAAAATAACAAATTATATTTGATATATCAAGAAAAAAAGAGTGACAAAAAGTTGACAACATAAATGCCTTTTCCTTTTGCAAAAAAAAAAAGAGATATTCATTCATAATGTTCCTCTCCGCTGACGTAATTATCAAAGTTATATCTTTATATGCATGCCATACATGATACAGATATCAATATATAGGACTATCGTATCTAGGAAATGTTTCACATGCCAATCAAAGTAGTACACATACACCTATATTGTGTTTGCACATAATGTATGCGTGTGAGTGTGACATCGACGTATCAAATTTTTATTTGTGATTACAAATGAAAGAAACTTCAAGTTCTTTCTCTTAGTGGACTATCTATATGTGTGCGATATTGCATACTTTTTCAACTAAAAATTCTGGTAGATATATAAGACCATGATACAGTCACAAGAAAAGATAGAGATAGCATAAGTGATAATAAAATAAATAATGAAGTAGTCGACGTTTGAATAACGTATACATAAATATAGACGGCACAATTATTTGGATTTTGTTTTCTTCCTCTACGACTCGTTCACATAAGTAGACTTTTGGCTAATTTAGAGAAATTTTCTTGTTCATTTCAATTAGAATCAGTCTACTCAACATTTCTTTCCTAATTCTAACGAAAATATTTTGTGCAAGTTTCAATTTAGACTGGCCTTTTTATAGAAACGGAGGAAAAAGAAGGATGCGACAGGCGTGCATGTATTGAGCCGCAAACCCTAATGATAATATATAAACTAGATCTCCGTCTCCGTAACCGCACCAAATTTTGATTTTATTTATTTTTATATAAATATTTTATTTTCAATTCTAAATTGGTATATATTATAATATATATGTGTCTATCAATTTTTAAAACATAATAAGTTTATTATATATTTTTCATTGAATAGATTGTTTCAAACTTTCACATGTATTTGTATCTTCTTCTATATATATTTTTGAATTATTTTTTCATTATTAAAATCGTAACTATATATATAAAGATTGGTAAAATATTGTTTTATTGTCATATTCAAAGATATTGTAACATTTCACAAATTTATAAAATTTTAAAAAAATTAAACTTTTCGCTTCATAGATTTATTAAACATTTAGTTTGTGTTTAATTTTTAAAATAAACTATATAGTTTAAATTTTGTTTTCATTGGTTTAAAGTAGTAAATATTAATCATTGTTAGATAATATGATTTTTGTTATTTAAAAAAAAATCTTTTTAATTTTAAAAGTTAACATCGACAAATATTTAAATATTTAGCATATAGAGGTATAGTATTACGACATTAAATTATATCTATTTAATTTATACTATCTATAAATCTAATGGATCATCTATTGTTTAAATCCAATTATTGATAGTCCAATAAAAATTTCTGGTAGGTCCAAAATTTAAATGATAAGATTAAATATTAAATGTAACATGATTTTCTATGAATAGGTCCATTAGATTCATTTTTTTAAAAATCTCACATGAATCAAAGTTTTGATTTCTATTTTAATATATAAGATTAAAAGTCACCTGACCGTCAGGACACTTGTAATGCCAAAGATTGGTTTGTTTCTCTTGGTTGAACGAGCTAATACTCCCATTAGGGCATATCCAATGGGACACAAATTTTTTTTCCATATTTCACATTAAAATAGAGTAACTCTATTATAGAGTTAAATTTACTCCAATGGTTCACTCTATAATATAGTGAAATATAGAGTAATGTTGTTTTTTTACTCTATATTTAGAGTAAAAAAGCAACATTACTCTATATTTCATTCTATTATAGAGTAACTCTATTATAAAGTGAACCATTGGAGCAAATTCAACTTTATAATATAGTTGCTCTATTTTAGAGTGAAATATATAGTAAATTTTTGTGTATCATTGGAGATGGCTTTAGTCTATTTCTACTGCCTTTAATTTGGTTTGGCCGGTCCAGATTTAAAATATTAGTATAGAGTAAAAAAATAACATTATTCTATATTTCTTTCTATTATAGAATAACTCTATTATAAAGTGAAATATTGGAGCAAATTCAACTTTATAATATAGTTACTCTATTTTAGAATGAAATATATAGTAAATTTTTGTGTATCATTAAAGATGGCCTTAGTCTTTTTCTACTGCCTTTAATTTGGTTTGGCCGGTCCAGATTTAAAATATTAGTATATAATTGTCCATAAAAAGCATAATATATGTATATGGAAAATAGTAGTACATACCGATATACCGGTTTGGTTCATTTTCAATAAAGCTTTTTCTCTTCTCTAGTCTGCGTACTTAACTAATCAGTTTAAACGAGATTTGGGGTTATATTGATACATTCTTGGTTAATGTAGGCAAATCATATTTCATCATAGCTGTGGTTGAAAGTCAATTGCAATAATTTGATGGTGGGACAAAGACTATTAATTAGTGATTATCTATGAAAGCGAGAAAGGAGCTCATGTAAATAACTAAACATTAAAGAAGATGCTGTATCTTTACTGCCTAACCCACAGTCGGTTCCTACTTTCGTTCCTTTTACTTATTTTGGTTGCTAATGTGCTTTGGAATATATTCATACTACTTCAAATTGAATTTTGTACTATTAACTATATTAATTAACCATTCATTCACCATTAACTGAAAAGGAAAAATTCAAAGTTTACATGGTAAGCTAACAATGCTTATATTAGTGGCTAAGAAATGCTTTATTGTCATTATCACTAAGTAGTTAGATTCTACCTAATTAAACATATTTTCAGGCTAGGTTAAACCATCCTCACATTTTTATTCAAACCACATGTTCAAGTACCTGAATTCTGCTGCAAAAGAATAACATCCAAGTTTGATTATCAATATAAATGATTTGGATCTTCTTTTTGGAACTGATAGATGTTTGATGATATTTAACTAATAATTAACCAGCGTCCACAGCATAAAAAGGATCCAAAGTTCCAAACACAAGTGGCCACCACCAATTTTAATCGGCTGCAAGTCTTTGACAGTAAAGTTTTTGAAAAAAGTCTACAGTTACTTTTTTACACGAAGATACTAATGTAATGAAATAGAGGAGACAAACGAGAACATGTTAAAAACTCAGAACTCACAGTCGGATTTAACCCATGGCCAAGAGCTGCATAGGTTTCGTCAATTAAAGTTCAAACATCAAGAAATGAAAAGCGATTAAGCGTGTTAAAAAACGATTAAGCAAAAAAAAAATGAAAAGCGATTAAGCAAAACAACTTCTTGCATATATACTCATATTTAAAAGATATACGATTAAGCAATTGTTTGTATAAGCTTGGTTTCTTTGAAAGTGCAAGTTGTTTCATTTTAGGCCAATACAGTAGGATATAAACCCAATGAAAAGTGGATGATAAAACCCCTCTATTTCTCTGTAATACTATTGATAATTAAATTCAGTGTGGAAATAATAAATAATTTGAGAGAACATGAGGCTGAAGCTATAGGCAAATAGACTGTCAGGTATAGGTTACAAACTGTATAAGGTTACAAGATATCATGTGCGTATTGTCTTGGAACAGTTTAACAGAGCACATCGTATATTTTTCTTTGAAGTAGCGAAAAATTCTTTATGTTTTTTTTTTTTTTTTTGATCAAATTTTTTCTTTATGTTTTTGAGACTTATTATTGATCGCATATGCTCGACGGAATGTACACTGGCTCCTCGGAGGCCACCGGTCAACATTTAGCAACTAGTCAACGTAATGCTTCAAGTGAAGCAACGAATTTGTGGAAGTGAGAAGTGAACGACACGTTGACTGAAAACATTAGAATGTACTCTTGGTAGCGAACTTATGCAAGCAAAAGCTTGATGGGCATGTGACTCTGACCGAGTTTCGTGGCACATCTGCCGTCACCAAACGTGAGAGGTTTGCATAGATTTCGGTGTGAGACAACTCATGCATGAACTGCTTGACTTCTCAAGTTCTCAGAACTACAGTAAAATGTCCTATAGTATTCTCTATGTGAGAACTGAGAAAAGTAACTTGGAGAAAAATGTGATGTATTTTGGTTTTAGTAGGAGGATGGTGTTGATTCCGTGACCAGATTTCTCCACGGTTAAGATTTTCTTCAAAACAAAAATTCTGCGATTATTTAAACCACACATGCTTCCATCAGAGAAGACTAACGATATCTTCTGACTAAAGACAATATTAATTAACCAATATATTTGATATGTTATAACACAGTTATATGTTTGTTTTGTCTTTCTACAAAGACTCTAAGAGATTATTTGAGAAACATTAGCCATATAAAATATCTTCTGCGGTTAAGAAATTCAATTAAAAGTCGTCATTACACAATATATATTTATTTTCATGAGCTTATGTACCATTTAAAAAAATCATATTGATCAAGATGACAACTAATCTATTCTATTAAAATAGAAATCACCTCAATTTATGTGTAATTTTTATGTTGGATATATCCTAGAAAGTCATATTTCATTTATTCTCTAATTATATCATTATTATGAGTTACTAGAACACTCCATATATTCGTACAATTTCGGTTTGGTTAACCAACATAGATTTTATTCATCGTTATTGAAGTACAATCTGTCTCATGAAATGTGCTTAACCTGTAAAAGTCTGTAATACACAACCATCGAACCGAACATTTTTAAAATATTCATCCGGTTTGGTCTAAACATTTAATAAACAAAACCTAATCATCTTTTACCCGGTTTGGTCTGACCCTCCGTCGTGCTCTTGGTCCTGCTCTGCTCCTCCGCCGTGACGGACTCTCCTCTCTCACCGCGAAATCACCAAGACAAGATTCCATCGTCATTGAGTCGAAGCCATCCACCACGGGATTTCTCGTCCAGGCCTTCTCAACTGTCCTTCATGCTCTCAGCCATCACCATCGTCGGAATCAGCCTCAGATTCGGCGAAGAGAAAGCATCGTTCTCTCCAATGGTGGATTTGAGAATATTTTCCATTTGGCCCTTGAACGTTTGGATAATTTCAAACTGGCCCCAGACTTTCGATTTTACAGAAACAACCTCCTGAATTAAACCCCATACTTTTAATGTTCCAATTTGGCCCTCCGTGTATTTGCAGAATGTTGCGTTGGCTTTTGCTTCTTTTCAGTTTAGCCCCAAAGTCTTAAAGTGTATAGATTGACCCTCGATTTTCGCCCAAAACTACTTAAATGTGCAATCCAAACCTTGTGATATGCAAATGAACACTTTGCAATATACAAACCTATTGTGCAATCTAATGAGATCAAAATGAATTAAAATGAGATGCTAAAAATCTATAAAAGCATGATATGAGTTTGATATATGTATTATTATTTGTAATTCTATTGTTACACTAAAATAGAGAAAGATAGCTAGAGATTAAAGTGAATCTATGTAACCATTTAAGTGAATCTATGTAACCATTTAGGTGAATAACTGTAATCGTTTAATTTTTAATGATGAATCATTGCAATATATGGTGATAAACCGTTGTAATTTTTGTAATTGTAGCATTTAATGATAAACAATTGCAACTTTTGATACTAACCCTTGCAACAATTAGCTCATCCTCAGAATATTTGACAGTTAACCATTGCGAAGCTTAGTAAAGAGTTATAGTAAATGACAAACCAGAAATTACAACAATCAAAAATAGATTAGAAAAGAGAGAGATATTATTCAAATATCACTAAAGATATTTGAGAAATACATATGAACAGGAAAATTTCATTAGTTTTGGATAGGTAGTAAAAATGTGTAAACAAGTGTGTTTTCATTTTCAAAATTGTATAGATTCTTAAGAAATTGTCTTTTCGTTAAATCATACCTAATTTTATGTACTTTCTTAAAATTATTTAAAAGTATTATGGTGATTTTATTTATTAGTTAATTTATTTATTTTAAATTTATATATTTACAAAATATATTAATAGTTATGTTTTGAGGTCTCATGTTATTTCTCTTTGGTCGGTTAAAGCTAAACTTTAGTTAAGTACAAAATAATTGATGTAAACAACTTTTTATCGTATTGGATTTACTTGTTATCAAGTGGTAATCGAAATAAAAGGAACACCGATGTTTGTATATTTGCCTCGAAGGCTCGACAATATTTCCAATGTTACAAAAATAAAATAAGTAAAGGTCTCCAATACACCTCATGATTCGCTCGTCCTTTTCTTTTGCCTATTAGTCTAACTTAATTTTGAAGTGTCCAACTAAAGATTTACCACCTCACCATATAACACTTGCCTCTTGGCCTCTTGGGGGTTAGGTTGTTTGTTGATAAAAGGATCCCTTCAAAGCAAATAGATATTGGTTTCTGCCTTTTCAAAATTTTGATCATTTATCTATACTTTTGAAAGTTTGGAATATATTTGATTCGAAGACTTGATTTAGCTTTTGCTGACAGATGTTAAATTGAGTTTTGCTGAGATTGTTTACTGTTTATCCGGGATGTAATAGTGAGACTATAAAGTGGATTCAGTCCACAACCATTCATTTAAAAGACAGCTGGAGGTCTCCATGGACTCTCACATGCTCCTACTGAAAATTATGTTGTTGTTTTTTTTTTCAGATAGCTCTCTAAACAAACAGAAACATATTTAACTAACATCTAAGGTTATGAAGAACTCCAAAGAACTATAAGATAAATTTGGAAGTCCTGAATCAGCTTCTCCTTCACTGACTATGCCTCTCTTTCTCCAATTAGGTAAAGTCAAAAAACCTTTTTTTTTACCGTCTCTTTCCTTCCTCATTTTCACCGTAATAGTAAAAACACAAGGAAGAGCACTAGAGCAAGTGCAGCAGAGGAGAGTCCCCAAACCCAATACCTCTGAGCCTTTCTACGGTTTAGGATAGCTTTAGGAAGAGCTTCGGTTCCTCTTGCACGGTGTTTGTACCTGAAACTCCTCTTTGGAAACATTGATCTCTGCTTCTCTTTCCCTGAGACTGCTATAGTACTCACCTTTTCAAGCTCATTGATTGCTTCTTGTGATTTGACAAGAGAAGAGTTTGATGCAGCTTTCTTCTTCGCTTTCTTCTCACACTCCTGAAAAACAAAATAAATAATTTAGAAACAGACCAATGAATAAGAAAGTGATAATGACACAAAGAGCATTAGTAAGTAACTTGCCTTGAGTTTCTTTTCAGCTTCCTTTTGAGCTCTTATAGCAGCTTTAGCAGTTGCTTTCTCTTGTAGCTTCCTCTTCCTTTCCATAGCTAACTGAGCTTTCTCTAGCTGCTCTTCACGTTTCCTTTCCTTCAACGTTTCTTCATCAACCTCTCCTTCTTTTTTCGGATTCTCATACACCGGGAACTCCAAGTCTATAACATCACTCTCCTCAGCACTTGACCTGCTGAAATCCATCGCCTTCTTCCTCACTTCTTTCTTTTGCTTTTCAGTGATTACATTCCCATCTTGAGACGAGTTTGAGCTGGAGTCTTCTCTGTTCATCTTGTGAACCGCCATACCTTCCTTTCTAGTCTTAAGCAGCTTCTCCCGAACAGCCTGAGCTTCACTTTCAGGATCTCTAATCCTCCCATCTCGGCTCAGCTGTCTTTCACAGAGTGAATGCGAGATTCTTTTCACGTAGTCCTCTCTATAAGCCTTGTCATTGTTCCAACGAGCCATGAACCTATCAACCTATTAAAAAGATAGGCTCAGGATTAGATTCTTTAAAATCTCAATCAATCCTGCAATTAGACTGGACGAGAACAAACAAACCTCAGAGCTAGAGTACACTTCAAGGTCTCTAACGTTTCCAGAAGCAGCCAGTTCTTTGGCTCTCTTCATAACAGCAATGCTGTGGTAAAACGCAGCGTTCTAACAACCAGAAAAACCAAAATGTTATTAGATCTTTGAGATCGATAAGCAAAACTAACAGAGAGACAAAAGAACCTTACCCCTTTGTCTCGCTGTATCCTCAGCATCTTAATCTTTTCATATGATTTGTCTCTCTGCTCAAGTATGTATGACATTTCTGCATCAAGAACCATGACCTTGTTCTGAATCTGTCCTATTTTGTCACTCAACTGCTGAATGTTCCATGCAATAGCTTCAAGCTCCTTCTTTACTTCATTCATTTCCACAGCCATTAACTGAATGTTCCATGCAAACAAAAAAGAAACCACACATCATTACAATATATATATAGTAAAAGCCCTTAAAGTTCATTAGCTTCAGTAGAGCCTACCTTGAGACTGTGTATGGAAGCTTCTTTCTGCGCAAGAGAGTCATCACTTAGAGTCATCCCACCAGGCTTCTCGGTCTCTTGAAGCATCCAATCTTCTTCCTTCACACTTCCATGTTCAACCACGTAATGTGCTGTGAAGATCTGCATCCACAAAATGAAACAATCGGCCACTTTAAAACCTTCACTATACAAGAAATGGGTTTAGAAAGAAAAAAAATAGTTTGCATTACAAGATGGTCAAGTTCATCACTGCTAGAGCACCGTAGACCTTCCTGCAGAGAATCAAACTCCATCTTCTTATCTTCCAAAACCACTTTACGTCCTTGCGATCTAGCAACCAAACTCTCCATTTGAGCATACAAAGACGACAACTCAGCCTACCAACGACAACCCAAAAAAAAAAATCAAAACTTGGAAACAGTAATCATCACACAAAACAAAAAAAGGCTTTTACCCTTTGGTATTTCTGAGCACTGTAGACATCAATTCTCCGTTTATTCCAGTGATAAATCTCTGAATCAGCTTTACTGATTTTGGATTTGATGTCGAGATCATCGTAAGCCGGTTGCTTGACGAAGTAGAAAGAGAAAAGCTTGGTTTCACGCCATCCCGGTGAACTATCGCCGGAGAAAACAGTACCTTCTTCTTCGGTGGTTACGGTCGATTCGCCGCAGTTTGAGCCGCCGCCGCCGGATTGGTCGCTTCCGATGAGTATTAGGTCGTTCATCTCCGGGGGAGGAGGAACCACCTCGAAGCCATCACAGTATATAATTTGCGCACCCATTTGTTTTTGTTCCTTAGAAGACGAGAACAGAGGAGCATCACTATAAGAAGAAGTGGTGACATTGTCAATTAAACGTAAACTCATGTCAAGACAAAAACTTTTTAAAAAGATCTGTCAGATAAATTGAATACAAGGTCAGCAAATAAAGAAGATTTAAAAACATGCGAGAATCTGATAAAGAACAAAAAGGATGTGAATCACCAATCAACAACAGAGATATATCCTCTAAATCAGATTTCGACAAAATTATTATTGAGCTCGGATATTTTTTTTTTTTTAAAACGTAGAATTGAGGAAAAAATATTTAAGACTATTTAAGAAAAATTCAATCTTTTACACTTTAACGGAAAAAGGTTTTGGGGATTTACCTTAGAAAATGAAACGAGTGTAAAACAGATTCTCCGGAAAATCTCAGGGTTTTGGCTGAAGAGGAAAAAAAAAGATCGAGTTTTTAGGGAGAGAAGAGACAACCCTCCTTCTGTTTCTTTTGTCTGTCGTCAATGGAGAGAGAGAAGAAGATCAGACAGGTATCTCTTTTCGCTATTTCTTTCAAAACTCTATCTTAATACTTTTTTTTAAATAAAGATTTTCTTGGTCATTCTATTAATCTCATTTTAATAAGGAAATGTCGATAGATTCTCTTATATTAATATTATTTGTTTTTATTTTTTTGTATTTTTAACCAATTTTGTAAAACGTTTAATGTTTTAGACCTTTTCATATTTCTTTTATAAAGTTTTTTTTTATGATTAACAATGTTTTTTTTTTGCTAACAAGATTAACAATGGTATGATGACAAAAAAACAAAGTTATTGAATAAAACACGCCTAGTTATTATCACTATTATTAATTTACTAAAGTTATTTGTTCTCGACCGGCAGTTTAGAAATGGTAATGACAAGAAGAAAAGAGAGAGAGAGAGGTTTGACAAAAAAAAAAAAGAGAGAGAGAGAGAGAGAGAGAGAAGAATCTGTCCCAATAGAGGTTAGGATTTTGGATAGTCGAAGTCAACTTTTATTAAATAAGTTGACGATTGACTAGTTTATATGGCATTAATTGTTTTCAAGTCCCTTTATATTGCATGTATGCAATAAGAATTTGGCAAGAAAAAAAGAAAGAAAGTTGATTTTTATATTAATATAAAATTTGTTCCTTCTGTTTCACACATTATTAAATTGAAGATTTTATTTATGTTTTTATAAAAGGTGTCCTGCTATATTTTAAATACAAAATTTTAATTACATTTTTTACCTTTTACTTTTCTATTTTTTAGTTAGTTAGAGAAATATATATAGTGCATAAATAAAGAGTAAAACTGTCCTTTTAAATAATTTTTCAATATGTGTGAAAATCTCAGATAACATTCTTTACGGAGCAGTATTTATTTTATTTAGAAAATAATTTACCTACACTAATAACTTATGGATTATAAATCTAAATACTAACAAAGCATGGCTACAAAATATAACAGGACACCTTTTATAAAAGCATAAATAAAATCTTTACACTAATAATGTGTGAAACCGAAGGAAATTTTTTTATATTAATAAAAAGTCAACTTTCTTTGCTTGACATAAATAAGATGGTCTTATATTCAATGTTTTCTGACTCACTACATTAACGTGATTGGATTTATTCACGTCTCCTAAAATCCATTCAAGTAAAGAACATTAACCGGTCAGTATGAGGAGGGTTGCTTGCCTTATCGCATACCAAAACCAGTAATGTTTTCAATGCTTATAGTTGAATAGGCATACCAAAACCAGCAATGTTTTCAATGCTTATAGTTGAATTCAAAAATTCATATTGAAATTGTAAGTAATGTTGATAAATCAATCTCGTGGTCCTTATTCTATTGATGGGATGCATAGGCAAAGTCAATCCCATTTGCTATATTAATTACAGTATTTAATAATATTTGGATTAAGGACGAAACAAAAAGAGTTTTAAGCCTTTAATTATGTGGTCTTTACTCATCGGTTACAATCTTTTTTAGTGGACAATTATACATACGTTACGTAAAGAAGTTAAGTAACGCTATAAAACGAAACATGTCGGACTAGTATTATAACCCATTAAAACTCTCCAATAATCACAATTTTTTAACTAAAGATGAATAATCATAAATTTTAAATATATCCTTTAAAATGAAGAATTCATGTTTAGAATAAGATTATCTCTATATATTAATCTTATGCTCATCTCATAAGACGAACAAGGACGAGATCAACACAATTGCCTTATAACTGCGCGTTTTCACGTCCATGTACTTTGAATTCGCTTTTTTACAAGCTGATACAAACGACAACAACTGTAGACATTTGTATATAATTGTCTCTCTGAGCTGCGTCATCTTTTCATTTGGAGAAATAAGCGGATCCTATCTTACACATAGTTTTTCTTTCCCCGAACCCACATCAAACTCTTATCATCTTCATTCCAACAAAACAAACATCCTCCATCTCTTTTGCATGGAAACAAATAGGGATTGAGACAAGCCAAGTAATTGCCATTTTTGATATATTTGGTAATTGGTTTGGCTTATTCGAGTAATATCAATCTGGATTTACAATTTCAAATACTTGCTAAAAATGATGTACTTGTAAATTACTTACTCCGTCTTATTACTACTCTCTACTTGTGAACTACGTGCAACTATAAAAAGTATTTACTAATTATTTCTAATTTATTTGATAATTATTAATTTATTTTAGCTATTTAAATTTTGCATATGAATTTTAGAAAACCTTAGTTAGTTAGAATTCCAAAATAAAATTGTTTCTTTTTTTATAAATAGTATTTTTTTACTTCTTATATGTTTTAAATCAATATGAGATAACATTAAAAGGAAACAATAAAATGTTTTCATCCATATCCTGTATATAAAGTAAAAAAACTTCAAATATTTTTATAAATATATCATTTTTTAGAAAGTATGAATATACCAATTTTAGTTTATTTCACGTATAAACAAATTATTCTACTATAGTTTAGAATTTTTTTTGTTCAAAAGAATAAATTGATAACAAACCACGAACAACAAGCCAACTTGATCAGAAATACATAAGCCAACAAAAACAACACAACCGTCTTTCCGGAACCACAAACTGACAGGGATTGAAATCTTTTTGGAGCCATAAACGAAAAAACATGCACTTTACGGAAACTAATCGACTCATAATATATATTTTAGATTTCATTTATTAGATTATATAATAACTTGACCAAAAATACATAAGCCAACCAAAACAATGCAACCGTCTTTCCGGAGCCACAAACTGACAGGGATCGAATCGTTTTGGAGCCATAAATAAAAAAAACATGCACTTTCCGGAAACTAACCGATTTATAATATCTATTTTAGATTTCATTTATTAGATTATATAATAACTTGATCGGAAATACATAAGCCAACAAAAACAACACAACCGTCTTTCCGGAGCCACAAACTGACAGGGATCAAAAAAATATTGGAGCCATAAACGAAAAACACGCACTTTTCGGAAACTAACTGATTCATAATATCTATTTTAGATTTTATTTATTAGATTATATAATAACTTGTTCGGAAATACATAAGCCAACAAAAACAACATAACCATCTTTCCGAAGCCACAAACTGAGAGGGATCGAAATCTTTTTGGAGCCATAAACAAAAAAAAACACGCACTTTCCGGAAACTAATCGATTCATAATATCTATTTTAGATTTCATTTATTAAATTATATAATAACTTGATCGGAAATACATAAGCCAACAAAAACAACACAACCGTCTTTCCGGAGCCACAAACTGACAGGGATCAAAATATTTTTGGAACCATAAACGAAAAAAACACGCACTTTCCGGAAACTAACCGATTCATAATATCTATTTCATATTTAATTTATTAGATTATATAATAATTTGATTGGAAATACATAAGTCAACAAAAAACAACACAACCGTCTTTCCGGAGCCACAAACTGACAGGGATCAAAATATTTTTGGAGCCATAAACGAAAAAAACACGCACTTTCTGGAAACTAACAGATTCATAATATCTATTTTAGATTTCATTTATTAGATTATATAATTTTTTTTATTAGATTATATAATAACTTGATCAGAAATACATAAGCCAACAAAAACAACACAACCATCTTTTCGGAGCTACAAGCTGAGAGGGATCAAAATCTTTTTGGAGCCATAAACGAAAAAAAACACGTTTTTTCCGGAAACTAACCGATTCATAATATCTATTTTAGATTTCATTTTTATCAATATTTAAGACTAAATATGTGCTTTTATTTACTAATAAAAAATTACTTTCTAGTGGACGAACCAGCTCAAACTATTCAGGATCCGATTGTTTGCAACTGTGATGGCTTTGACTTTACAAATATTTTTTTTACAAACTTTAGGCATTAAAAACTGACTGTGACTTTAGAAAACACCTAAAACCATAGCTTGTTGTTTTTAAAAACCTTTTACGTCACAACTTTTACGCAACAATTTATGTGAAGAGTAAATTCAGTCATCGTGGCTTTGAGAAGTTTTAGGAATGCTTTAAAGACTTTAGAAATTCTAAGGTTTGATTGATAATTATTTAACTTTAAAGACTTTGGATTTAATTTAAAGTCTCAACCTCTCTAGACTATGGAAACTTCTTAGTCTAGTGGTTAAGGTTTAAATGCTTGTACACCCATGTCTGGGGTTCAAAGCTTATCGAAAGTTTCAGAGTACTATATGTAGAGCCGTTCGTTGTGGTCGTCTGTTGCTGTGGAGAGAACTTGTCTGCCGAGGATGTCGTAAATGAAGAACTGTCAGTCGATCTGTTTTAGAGAAAACTTCATCGTGGAATAATTTTCCGTGTAGTGATTTCATCGATATAGCATATGTTGCAGGCAGGGGTGGACCTCTCGAAAGAATGTGGGGAATGTGGGGTCAGTTGACACCAGTAAACGTATATAAATTTGATTTGTAAACCTTGTTCATTAGTTATCAACAACAAATTGGTGTGTAACTGCACCACTGATATAACACTCGGGTTCAATTCCCCCAATAGCCCCTATATCTACTTTTTACATTTATATTATATATTTTGACCCCGTTAAATTTTAATGTCGAGTCTATCACTGGTTACAGGTAATTGATCATTATCTATCTATATATATTAAGTAGACTTTGTTCTCTTCATATGACATGTGGAAAAAAGGTTTGTTGACATGTGTCATGTTTTTTCTTTTTGTATTTTAGATCATTTTTCTTTTAGATTATTACAATTTGTCTCATCACTTTCTAATTGTGCACTACCGAATCCTTCTTACATTAATGTTTATATATTTTGATTGATTTAGAAATCCATATAGTATTTATAAATCCAAGTAAAATATCTGAATTTTTAATTTTCTCTGATTAGTATTTACAAATCCGGAGGTTTTCCCTCGGATTTGTGTCTTTGTATTTTTAACAAATAAATCCATGTAAATCCATTCAAATCCATTATGAAATCAAATCTATTAGTAAATCCGTATGATTGAATAACACTTGATTTGTATTAGAATTTATGAATCATTAAACCAATAACACATGATTTCAATACATATTTTAAAATCATAGAACCAATAAAACTAAATTTAGTTTGGATTTTCAAATCTATCAAAATACACCAACCAATAACCCCTACTAAGTATCATTATAATTTGAGAATCTATTTTATTGGTCACTAAAATTTAAAAATAAGTAAAATAATATAAATATATTTTAAATATTTAATTTATTCACAACTAAAATAGCATAAACTTTCATCATTTTATTATTTTGACTATTTTCTATTATTTCTTTTACAAATTATATATTTATCTTACTATTAAAGTTATAAAATAACCAAACTAAAAATAAGAAACTAGTGCACAACACAAAATTTAAACCTAAAACCTCCATTATTCAGGTAAAACAAAATGACATAGTAACATTAATTCAATAGAGGTCTAGAGCTGAAAGGAGATCAAGAGCGAAGACTAACTTACCTCATTGTACCATAAAGTGTCTTGGCAAGAACAAGTAAAAATAAAAAAAAAGGATAGAAAGATAAAATCTGAAACGAAGCAATCCTCCGAACAAAAATAAGCGCGATCAAGCACCAACGCAAAGAACCAAGAAAGCGGACCAGAGGAAGAATAATAATCGGAAGGCCAAAGTCACCAAGAAGCAGGAAGATACATGCCTAAAGTACTAGAAGCACAACCACTAGAATAAAGGTAAGAAACACCTCACAAACTAAACAAGAACATGCAAAGCGCCCATGCAAGTGAAGAAACACAAAGCTCTTAATAGAAGAGACCAAAGTTCCAAGAGACTAACTCCGCACACCTATACCAAAGGAAACATGGGAAGAAGAGAAACAACCTGAGGGAGAGATAATAGAAACCAACCACCGCAAAATCAGAGAATAAGCTTGAGACCAGAAATAGCCTTCAAAGCCCACATAGCATACACGAACGAAAACAATATTCAAACCTGGAATGGTAAGCATGGTGAAAAGGAGAGCTAAAAGAGATGTGAGCAGCGATGAAAGCTGCAACGAGATGAGAAAATAGAGAGGGAAAGGGAGACAAAACAAAATCAGCAAACTATGAAGCTGTCCTCGAGCTATGAAAGAGAGCATAGAAGTCAGATCCCCAAAAACTAGATCTTGAAAACCAAGACGAGCAAGGACTATTGACGGTAAGCCAACGACGAGGAAGACAACATCAAATACGACTAAAATCTGATCCAACCCAAGGAGATGCAGTTCCTAACGTCAGCTGAAATCTAAGGAAGAAGAGGAGCAACCAATATTGATTGGAAAAACCTGCAACGTTGTGAGAAACAACCACACAACTGAGAACTCATAAAGTCAATTTAAAAAAAAAATCCGTATAATCTCACCGACGAAGAAGGCGAGGAAGAACAAGAGCATGATGTGAGTCTTTTTCCGGTGATGGTGAAAAGCACCACACACTAGAAAGGTAAACGAAAAACAGAGATGGTGACGGCTCAAGGCCAAAATATGTGGAGAGGAAAAACATCTTAAAAGTTATAATGTTCAAAAATAAAATACAATTTTGACGTTGAAACCATTAATCTTAAAATCGACAAATGCATAAATGCAAAGTTATTGAAATTCAATATGCTTTTACATTATGTGCTTAATTCACTACTAACAAGTACTATGCACACAACAATACATTACTGGAAAAAAACATAAAATATATTAACCTATCACCTACTACTACATAACACACTAAAAACACTAAATAATGCTTTTAACAAATAAAAACGACCACAAAATTACAATATCCAAAATGTTAATAACAGTAAAATAAAATAATTGTGGACTATATAATCCTTTTCGCACTAGCTATTATTATATGAAGTTTGATAATATATTTTATTGTTCACTAAAATTCAAGATGAATAAAGAAATAAATAAAATAATAGAAATATATTTTAAATATTTAATTTATTCACAACTAATGATAAGTTAAATTTTTATTATTTTATTATTTTTACTATTTTCTATTATTTTATTTACAAATTAAATATTTATTGATAGTGTACTATGCTACCTTTAATAAAGATGACAAAATAACACACATAAAAATAAAATAAAAACACTTTTCAAGAAAAAAAATTATCAACAATTCCGTGCGTACACCACTTCCTATATAATAGAATCAGAGATTATAATGTGTTACTAGTGTTAAAAAATGTCCCGTCAGGTTTACAAAAAGAAACCCCCGTAAAATATGGATTGAAAATAAAGGCTCGATTGATTTGAACCGATGGGCCTTAGTTCACATTGAGATGTATAATAGATTCTAAGTTACTAGAAGCCCATTGCGACTTAACGATGATCTCGTGACCACTCCACGCGCCTGTCGATCTTAGTTAAGCGCGTTACTTGTTACCACGTAATCGGCGCAACAAACATACATTAACTTAAAGTCGCATTCCAATGCCAAAAAAAAAATTATTCAGCTATATTCACATGTGTAAGCAAAAACTTCTGGAGACTCTTGCTATGGTCCCTACTTAAAAAGCAACTATTCTTGGGTTTACAATTTTTTTAAAAAAATTACACTAATTTATTTAAATTGTCTTACATTGGTAAATATTTAATGAAAAATTCAACTTCTAAGGCAAAAAACTTTATCAGACTAAGTGAAAATAATTGCGTTACATATGTAAATGGACAGATCTAAAAAAATAGCACATTTCTAAGTTTATGTCACAAAAATAATTTTCAAAAACTAAAATGACCAAAATAACATTTAATATTTTGTGATAAAAACTTTTTTAGCGCTTCTCCATGTAAATATCTAATTAATTCTTTACTAGATACACACTCAAGTAATAAATAAAGAAAACGAGAGTTGCTATCACATTCACATTACCATACGTGTCTGTTACACTGGCTACGCAATAAATATATGTTTTGTCATAAAAAGGGAAAGAGTTCTAATCCTCTACACTCAGATCCACAGATACTATCTGATTCATCCATTGGATGGCGGGTCTGGTTACGTGCCGGCCTCTGATTAGCTTACTTGTACGGTCTTAGTGTAAACTGCAGAGAATAATTAAAGAGTTTTTCTTTGTCTTCTGCGTTTTAATTAATCAAAATTTTAAAACCAAAAATCGTGTAGATTCCTGTAATAAAGGAACAGAGAGACTAAAGTAAAGTTGCTGAATGAATAAATTTTTTTCTCTCTTGTTTAAAACTTATAAAAATAGAAAATTTCAACGAATTGGGAGTATCACACACGCTCATCGAATTTCCAGGTTAGAAAAATCGTTAAGTTTGAATTTTCTATTTTGTTTATTGAGATCTCACTGTCTGTCTTCATCTCTTCTATGTAACTTTACTACTCTCAGACACAGGAGTGTTCCCGTGTTCTTTGAGCACAAAAGTATAGCATCAAGAAAGCGCATACAAAAAAAAGCTTCCTTTGCATCGAGATTAAACAGAGGATCTACGCAACGAACCAGGTTTCTTCATCTCATTAATCTCTATCGTCCGTCAAGCTTTCGTTTCTCGATCTCTTTATCTAAATCTCTAGATTTGTTTATATGGTGTTATTGGTGGGTCTGAGTTTAGTATGTTCTGTAGTGCGCTAGATCTAAATCGCAGCTTCGAGATTCTGATGGTGTCGGTGGTGTTTGAGAATAGTTCTTATATTTGATGCACGACGGATGGATAATAAAAAACTTGATCTTAGGGATATAATCTACGGGAAGGGCTTTTTAGAAATATTCCTTTTTTTTTTTGTAATCGGTAATGCCACTTTTGAGAGGTTTTAAAAAGAGTTGTAATAAGTTGCTTAATATGAGGTTAATCTAGCTGCTGAGATGTCCTATTGATTGATTGGTTGATGATGAATCCTAGTCCGGAGATGTTTTTATGGGGTGGAGAGCCTTGTCGTCTTAATTTTTAATTATCTCTATATTTGTGTCGTAGTTCTCAAGCTTTGAGCTTTGATGTTGCGTGAGAATCTGGCAACTTAAATGTGCGTGTTTTAGTAAATCTTCTTCTTACTATATATGTGGCTCTCAAAACTCTACCAAGGTTTCTCACTGTCTCTGTCTGATCGAGCCTGAACTCGAGATTGTTTGCTTATTCTAAAAGATTCAGACTTTCAAGAAGAGCTGTGAATCAAATATACACTTGACGGTTTTCTTCTAGAAGGGCTTGTTTTCTCGTCTCATGATCACTGCTTCACAGCAATGGGGTATGTAGTAAACGTGGAGAAGAGATGGGTATTCCCTCTCGTCATCACATCTCTCGTCTGCGTTTTCCTCCTCGCAACCTCTTTCAACATGGGCCTCGTCTCCTCCCTCCGCAAAATCAACGGCATTTTCTCCATCATCCCTTCCCCTCTCGCCAAAAACCAAACCACCAAGCTCGACTTCGCCGAGTCCAAAGTCGCTAAACAAACCCGTCCTCACGAAGACAAGCTCCCTCGTTTCGCGTACCTCGTCTCCGGGTCCAAAGGAGACGTGGAGAAGCTCTGGAGAACGCTTAGAGCAGTGTACCATCCGAGAAACCAGTACGTTGTCCACATGGATCTCGAGTCTCCCGTGGATGAGAGACTAGAGCTGGCTT
This sequence comes from Brassica oleracea var. oleracea, assembly GCF_000695525.1. Taxonomy (NCBI): domain Eukaryota; kingdom Viridiplantae; phylum Streptophyta; class Magnoliopsida; order Brassicales; family Brassicaceae; genus Brassica; species Brassica oleracea. The sequence continues at coordinate 39,432,416 of NC_027752.1, read as the reverse complement.
CTCGGATTAATAAGGATCCCATGTATTCCAAAACCGGGAATGTCTATATGATAACAAAGGCTAATCTTGTCACGTATAGAGGACCGACGATGGTGGCTAATACACTTCACGCTTGTGCTGTTTTGCTTAAGAGAAGCGCTAACTGGGATTGGTTTATTAATCTCAGTGCTTCAGACTATCCCCTGGTTACACAAGATGGTAATTAAAAAAAAAAAAAAGATTTGGTCTTATATCTTGTGTTTGATTAACTTACTGACACTCTTCTCTGTGTTTGAAGATCTGCTTCATACGTTTTCGACTCTGGACCGGAACCTCAACTTTATCGAACACACAAGTGATCTCGGTTGGAAAGAGTAAGTTTTTTTTCTTCTTCTCTTACGTTCTTGAGTTGAATCTTTTCTCTTTGTGTTCTTAGTTCCTTTTTTACTTTGTGAAGGGAGAAGAGAGCAATGCCAGTAATGATTGATCCTGGACTCTACATGTTGAACAAATCAGATATATACTGGGTCACACCTCGTCGAAGTTTGCCAACTGCGTTTAAACTATTCACTGGTTAGTCAGTCCTCTTTGAAGCTCCATTGTTGCTGTAAGATTCTTAACTCTTCTTGTTGTCACAGGATCTGCTTGGATGGCTCTGTCACGTCCCTTTGTAGAGTACTGCATATGGGGATGGGACAACTTACCAAGAACTCTCCTAATGTACTACACCAACTTCGTCTCATCGCCAGAAGGTTACTTCCAAACAGTAATCTGCAACGTCCCCGAGTTCTCAAAAACCCCGCTCAACCATGACCTCCACTACATCTCATGGGACACTCCCCCGCAGCAGCACCCTCACGTGTTGTCCCTCAACGACACGTCGCAGATGATATCCAGCGGTGCTGCGTTTGCTAGGAAGTTCAAAAGAGACGACCAAGTGCTCGATATGATCGATAAGGAGTTGCTTGGACGGAGAAACGGTGATGATGGTTTTACTCCTGGTGGGTGGTGCGGTGGGAAACCAAAGTGCTCCCAGGTCGGTGATGTGGCTAACATTAAGCCTGGTGCTGGAGCTCAGAGGCTTCAGGGACTAGTGGACAGGTTAGTCAACGAGGCTAAAACAAGAGTTAATCAGTGTAAATAGATTGAGGAATCGAATCCAGGGAGGGAGAGTTGGACTGTTTCTTACCATATATAATATATATATACATATAGGGTTTAGAGAGACACTATTAGACATTGTTTTGATTATTGAGTTAGATGTCTTGTATACCACGACACTTACTGGTCTCATATTGGAGATTAGTTTTTTCCTTGTTTGAAGCCATTTCGCAAACTAAATAAAAATTATAATCTTTTTTTTTTTTTATTGAGATGTTTCAATGTATAAACATAGTATACAAATACAAAGATTCAATGTTTGTATCCTCCCTTTCTATACACAATCCTATTCTTTTTTTGGTAACAATTGTTTTATCCTATAGTACTCCCAACAAAACAGATCTCTTGCCAAGAAGAAACTACCATCACGCCACCATTTCCAGAATCTTGATGTTGCCATTGGAGTTAGCAGCGACTAAGGTAGACGACAGTCCTCGCCAGCAGATGGAAGATATGAACTGTGAGGCATCATCAACTTCTAGACCAGATGTAGAGTCAGTGTTGCTGAACATGTACGACATCACCGGCATTGGGAATGCCTTGTGGTACACGAAAACCTGTAGTTGAACCACAACAAGAAAGAAAGAATCTCAGACAATCAAGTTTAAAGTGACAATCTCGGTCAAAAGATCAAACATTTACCTCGTTAGTCTCTGAGCCTGTAGCTATATACCCATCAGAGACCGATAAGCCAACAAAGTTCTGCAACAAGCATACCATGTGTTCTCAGAAACTGGATACTTAAAAGAGAGTATACAAAGCAGATGTTACCTTTAGATTAGTGTGTCCAGCAAATGAATGAAGAGGCGTTTCGTTAACACCAGAGGCAGACATGGATAAGTCCCAAAGCTTCAGCGTGTTATCAGTAGAAGAAGACACAAGAGTAGACGAATCCACAAACTTGACATAACTCACTGTCTTACCATGACCAACCATTGTGCTAAGAGGAATCTTGGGATTCCTAAGATCGTAGTAATACACTTTGTGATCTGCAGAGCCGAATGCTAAAGACCGCCCCGAGTCTGATGGAAACTGGACACAACATACATTGGCCTTTGTCTTGATGGTTCCAATGCTAGCTCCCTGAAAAAACGTTTTGCAAAACCAAAAAAAAAACTCTTAAAATCATACATCCTGAGGATTAACATGTCTGAAAAATTTGGAGAAAACTAGGTTCAGTTTTCAATAGCCGACATTTCAAATTAGAATTGCCTGATTGATACTCCATAGCTTAACGGTTCCATCATCGCTTCCACTAGCTAGCAAAGTCGGGTCTGCTGATGAAATATTGATGGACCACACTCTCTTCTTGTGCTCCTTCATCTCTGTAACCAACTGGCTTCTTCCAACATCCCATATCTAATACCACAAATGTATGAATTTAAAAGGTTTTTAACAATTATAAATAAGGAGAATCTAAAGACTAACCTGAACAACGCCTTCAAAGTTACTTGATGCAATCTGACTCTTTATGTAGCTGTTCCAGCATACACTACTCAGCTTTGACCGGCTAGCCAACTCCACAACCGGATAGTGAATGTCCTGGTTATTGTTAACAATGGAATCACATTCAAAGATCTTGATCTTCTTGTTGACACCAGCAGTAGCGAAAAACTCTCCATCTCGGTCAAACGCAAGGGAGCAAACAAGGTTACTAGAGTTCAACAAGTCTCCTTGTTTTAGATCTGCTTTCACTCTGAGCTTACTGAATGATAAGTATTTGCACAAACCCTCAAGGAAAGGGTCTATCCACCCTCCTTGTCTTGAATCATTTTGGGAAAGATCTTTCGGTGCTGCAGAGTTGCTTACTGAGCTTTTCTCCGAACCTCTTCCGTTTTCGCTGCTTAACGGTGAATGTCTAGTTAATGACTTCCCCGAAGCAGCAGCTTTGAGTTGCCTGCGCCTTGTCAGAAAGTAGACGGTTTCTAGCTTCTTGAAGTTTCTCATCAACCTGGAGCTTTCAAGAAACGTGCTTCTTCCTTGACTCTCCTCGTCGTCCGTTTCCTCTGGGGGAATCACTTGTCTAAACCGTTTTCTTGAAGCCAATAATGTTGAAGGCTCTTCCAGGAAGCCGAGATCAGAGTATGAGCTTCCCTTTTGCTTCAAAACTAACTGTCTCTTCGCAACTTGCTCGATGTCTGAAGAAAGAAGTGAAACTGTATCCCTCAATCTATAAGCAGACTCCTGCTTTCTCTGTTGAATCATCAACAAGAACTCGAGTAACGACTCCTGTTCCTCGATTTTGTCCCTAAGCTCTATTGCTGCTTCACGTTCTTCCAGATTATCTCTTGGTTCGGTCATAAACTCGCTTTGCAGCAAGTCACTGCACCATTAAAGACAAACTTCTCGTTTAGTTCCATTTAGTAAAAAAAAATGAACAATGCACAAAACAAACCTCATTGATGGTCGACAGCTTGGCTCTGGATGCAAGAGCCACAAGCAGAAAGAAGCTTCTTTAGGACATTTGAGCAGTATCTGAGGCGGAAGCACACGATGTCTTAAACTAGACATGGTTCTTGACTTGTCTTCTCTTGAAGGCACAGGACAGAACAGCTGCAAAGGGACTAACTTTCATCTAGTTACCAAAAGCAGCTAATAATATGTTACAAAACAATGTGAGTTCTTAATCACAAACCTCGAAAAGAAGAACACCAAGACGGTAGACATCTGAAGCACAAGTACTCGTAGAACCAAACTCCTCTTCAGGGCTTGTATACCAACTCGTCTCCATCGCTAACACATGTTTCATCGGAAACGGTTGCTTCTTCTCTTCCTCTAGCTTCTCTACTTGCCTCTCCAAGATATTGTTATAGGATCCAGCGTCCTCTCTTTTCTTATGGCTAACTGGACCGTCCTCCAAGGAATCAGCAGACCCCGAGTCGGAGCAAGAAGCGGACTCAATGAATGAAACATGGTTAAACGAAGACATGACAAAGCAAGAAGGTCTAACGTTATGAACAACAATGCCTTGAGAGTGAGCCACATTCACAATCTCCACGATTTGTCTGAAAACGTGCAAGCACTCGAAAACGTCTACGCACCGTTCAGGCTTGTCCAGCCACTGTCTCAAGCTGACATCGCCCCATTCCAAGGATCTAACAAAAGGGTCATCAATCCCTAAAGAATCTTCTTCGCTGGATTTGTGTGCGCTGCTACCAAACACGCTTAACGGTTTCGAACGAGGTGTGACTCTCTCGAGCGGTGAGAACTCAGTGTTCCTGTCTGAAACGCCAGAGGTATTGAGGAACCCTCTAGAGTTGGAGTTTGAAGAGTCTTCCATCTATCATCCGCAAAAGGCTACTAACTAGAAACCACCAATAAGTAGGCAATGAGTTCTCTGGATTCTCAACTCTAACTGGAACCATGTCGGATTCAGCAGCTCATTGCTTTAAGAGCTTAGACACTCAGAATGTAAAAAGCCCTTTTTCGAGTGATCCCAACCACACAAAAGGAAACCCTTAGGCTAGAAAAGGAAGAACATTCAACCCATTTGAGGAAACCAACCAAAAGATATAAATGCCCAAATAAAAATGCAAACTTTGATCATATAAAAAAAAAAGAGCCAAAAAAAGGAAGGAAGCTTCTGTACCGCAAAAGCTAAAGTGAGAGGGAGAGAAGATAAGAAGGACCTGAGAGAGGCCAACCAACCAGAAATGATCTTTTCGAGATTGAAACAGAACCACACATACAATACAGAAACACAGTTTTTTTTTTCTTCCTCCTGTTTTTTAACTCGAGAAAAGCAGAAGCAGCCACACTCTACTCTCGTAAAAAAAGTCTCGGCCTTTTAGAATAAAAACAAAAATAACGACTGCTGAGAGAAACGATTCACTGTCGACGAGTCGTTGTTTACTAGTATATATTTTAATGGGATATCTCTCTTAGTTCAGGTTTTCTTTCGATTTTGATAATCCTCTCTTTACACGCAAGCAACGTGGTTACTCTAGGGCCTTACAAATCACCATAACAGAAAAAGGACAACATTTACATGAGGGGGAATGTATAAAATATAGGCAAACATTGGGGGTCAAATCTTCAAACTTTTGCTCTGGAATAAAGAAACATTTCTTATGAATTTTCTTTTTTGACACAAAAACATTTCTTATGAATAACGCACAAAATGACCAGATTCTTTTCAAGAGCAATGAATTTTTTTTTTCTTTTTTTTTTCACGATCAATTAATCTCTCCAAAGACAATTAATTTCGTTTAAGTTTTTTTCAAAAGGTGGAAAGGAAGTTATCATTAAATCAGTAGTCACGGCTTTGTCTAACCATGTGATGTCTATTTATCGGCTACCAAAAGCAACGGTGAAGAAATTGACGAGTGCGGTATCAAAATTTTGGTGAAGCCCAAGAAAAAATACAAGGGGTATGTACAAACAAAGACGAAGGAGGTCTAGGCTTTAAGAATATAACAGATTTCAATACGGCTATGCTTGGAAAGCAATTGTGGAGGCTGATAAAAAAGCCTTCAACTCTTTTTGCTAGAGTTTTTAAAGGACGGTACTATAGGAATGCCTCACTCCTAGAACCGTTCCGTTCATACTCTCCGTCGTACGGTTAGAGGAGTATTGTATCTGCTAGATCTCTGGTTAGCAAAAGACTAATCAAAAGGGTGGGAACGGGGTCCTCTATCTCTGTATGGAGTGATCCATGGCTCCTAACCACTCGCCCGAGACCAGCAAACAAAAATCAACATGACACTTATCAGGACCTCACAGTGGACTCTTTGATAGATCCAATTTCACGAACTTGGAAGTCACAAGTAATCCAGGATTGGTGGATCCCCAAGACGCTCAAATTATTGAAAGTATTCATTTGAGTAAGACTCAATTGGTGGATAGGAATGAATGGCATTTCACAAATAATGGAAAATATTCGGTTAAAACAGGATGGCATTTCACAAAACCACCAGCTTTTTATGGTCCCACAGTGGATACTCTAAAAGCTTTCTGTTGGGAGGTGAAATGTCCTCTGAAGCTTAAGCATTTTTTATGGCAAATGGTATCCGGATGTATAGCTGTTAAGAAGAATCTGCAAGCAAGAGGAATGAAGGGAGATATTTGTTGTATTAGATGTGGAGCTGAGGAGGAATCAATAAACCATGTGTTTTTTGAGTGCCCTCCTGCACGTCAAGTTTGAACTTTGTCAAAGATACCGTCTAACCCAGTCTACTTTCCCACAAGTTCATTATTTACAAATATGGATCATTTTTTCTGGAGGGTACTCCCGAAGATGGAAGATCATCATTTTGCGTGGATACTATGGTATATTTGGAAATAAAGGAATAATAAGGTCTTTAGTAATTTGGATATTGACCCAAGAGATACACTTACGCTTGCAGAAACTGAATCAACACTTTGCACTGAGGCTCAGGTGATGAAGACTAAGCAGGAGAATGAGGTTTTGAATCGGCAGCCGAGGGTTGGTCGTTGGTGTTTTATAGATGGTTCCTGGAAAGATAAAGAACCTTATTCAGGTCAAGGATGGTATAGCATACTCGAGGGCTTTCAGGGATTGATGGGTGCAAGGAATACTAGGGCATGTCTTTCACCTCTTCATGCAGAGATGGAAGCTTTGATATGGACAATGGAATGTATGAGGAATTTACATCAGTTTCATGTTACTTTTGCTACGGATTGTTCTCAATTGGTGAAGATGGTTTCGGAACCAAAGGAATGACCGGCGTTTGAGAGTTACCTGCACGACATAAAGTTACTGAAGACACATTTTACTAGCTCAGCGATCATTCATTTACCCCGGACGGAAAATCAAAAGACAGATAGAGTCTAGCACGATGTGCCAGAAAACAATCGTTTTTCGTCGTTCACATGGATGCGGAGTTACCGGTTTGATTCGCAGAGTCTATATGAGTCTGTTTGTTGACGACAAAAAAAAAAAAAAAGACAATAAATAGCTATGAGACAATATATAAATGCCTCGGTTTATCACTTTCTTAAACAGTAACCAAGCCAAACCGTTCGGAACCGGTTTAGTTGTTGGTTTTGTAAAGAGGTTCGAGTTATCGAGGGTCATGCCGTTGAATTTAATGGGTGGTGTGGTCTGAAAGAGGAGCATAGCTTAAAAACAGAGTAATGAAACCGAGTCTTGTAAATTTGCATTGTTCGAGAGCAAGACATCGAACTCGAATTGTTAAAGAACAAGAAAAAAAAACGAATTGTCAGTTTACAGGCGCCAGTCACCAGCTCCAGGCCCTGCTAAGAAATGGACCTACTGTGTTTCAGGGGACGTGGTTTATTTTATTCGTATTTTGAGTAATATAACTGATCTCATTATCTATTTCTTGTCCCATTTCTTAATTGAACATTTTTAAAAATTCATATTCGTGTATAACCTCCCTCTCGCTATCACTACCGCAGAAACTACTTGTCCATCTTGCTTGGCAAGCGACGGCTTATTGGTTTTGGAATGGGCGAGACACAAGACTCCATGCCAACACCTTTTGCTCAACGGATCAGATATTCAAACAGATCGATCACCAACTTAGGAACAAACTTCAGAGTTTCAGGGACTCAAACCCAAATCGATCCTCCTTTATCATGCAGAGTTGGATTCGATTTGGATGATCATGATCGTGATACGCATCGACTTCTCTTCTCTTTCTTAATCGAAAAAGACTTTTCCCTTTCACCAGTGGACTTTATTCCTTGGGCTTGCTTCAGTATGGGCTTCTAGTATCTTGGGCTTGACTATTGTGACTCTAAGTATGGGCTTGTTAGCAACACTTCTATTGAACTTTTGTAAACATTTTGAATCTTTTATTTTATTTAAGTAAGTAGTTTACAAAAAAAAATAATTGTGTATTATGTATTATGTACATATATATAATCTTTGCCTATGGAGTTCCACAAATACTTATACTTATATAATATATATATATATATATAATACAGTTCTAATGAGAATAACCCATTGTAGGTGGTCTAAGACATTCTACGTTTGTAGAATTCTACATGGAAAAACATATTATATATTTAGACGTTTATTATATTTTATTCGGAATATATGGCTTCAAGCATATATGGTATACAAATACAATTCATCCCTTAAAACGCTCTGTGTTAAGAAATTTGAGGGTGATATATAGGCTTCAGGCAAGATCAAGTTATTTGTTTAAAAAGAAAGTTTAAAAAGAAAGTTTAATTTATTGTCAATCTCAGAATACAAAAGAACATGAAATACAATACAAAGTAAGCCACATATCTGGCTTTTTATTTGTTTTAAGGTTTTAAACCTTCGTTATTCACTCGAACGAGCATAAATAACGCAAGCTGGACTTAACCAAACCGGTTTAGTTGTTCTTGGCGGCATTTTCAAAAGACCAGCTCCAGATATCGTGACGCTCAGCGGCACGTCCCATGGAACCAGCAAAACCGACGTAACTGTTTTGTAGAATAACATCATTGAGCTCTCTCGGGCCTTGGATCAAAGGTCTCTTAGGTTTCTTCATGTTCTCAGGCGCGAGCGTAATGGTAATCCTGTTGTCTTTGTTTCTAAACTCAATCCAAGCCGTGAACCTCTCTCCACTGCTCAGGTTCACATCTTTGAACGACCAAACCTTCCTCTTCCCGACTCTCGTCTGAACCCAGTAACCAGCTTTCTCCGCGACGTTCGAAGTCATGGAGTTGATGTTGAGCCCGACGTGGTTGCCACTAATGTCTTGGAACTCCTTGTTCTGGAAAGTGTCGAACTCGACGGCAAAGAGGTTGTTCTCCGCCTTCCCGTTGTTGGTTTTGTTGAGTATGCCGAGGAATCCGCCGCCGGAAGCGCCGGAGTTGTCGACGGTGGGGACGACGATGAAGGCGAGGCCTTGACCGGAGTTTGGTTTGGTGCGAGGAGTGATGGAGAAGGTGAAAGAGGTCTCGAATGAGTAAGGAGCTGAATCGTTGGATGGTTTGAATGGGATGGGGTTGATGTAGAGACCTTGACCGTGAGAGAATGGGTTTTCGTCACGGGTCATGGACCAAGCTCCGGATCGGTCTAAACCGTCGGAGGAAGGACCAAGCTCTGCGTCTCCGAGGAAGAACAAGTTGTCTCCATCGAAGGTTTTGAAGTTGAACTTGACGGCAAAGGCTGCTTGAGCTAAGAACAGAGCAAGGAAACAGAGTTTGTGAATCTGCATTGTGTGGTTTTTGTATGTGACTGAAGTGTGAGAAGATTGATTGATGATGATGAAAGATCTCAGGGTGGTAATGTGTTTATTATATAAGAGTTTACGTAAGCCATCGAGTTTGATTATTCAAACTTGGTGCAAACAATGTTCGAAAATGGTCAAATAAATTAAGCAAAGTGGACGTGTTGGTGCGTTACAGACGCCGCCACAAGGGCCTAGCAGTGATATTGGACCTACTAATCAATGAACCATCCTTATCATTTTGCTAATTGTAGTAATTGTTTTTTTAGTAATAATTGATTGATTCTATTGCGTAGTTTCTTGTCGCCTTTCTCTACGAAACATTGTGTGAATTCACGACGACTCATGTATAAACCTGAGATATTGACATCTTGATCATTACTCTTCCCCTGTTTGATTGATGTTTGCTTTGTCTTTTTCCAGTACGTGGATACATGAGTTATTTAGGTGTTATCAAAGTTTAACAAGAAACACTAATCATTCGATGCCGTCTTAGCTCAGTGGTAGAGCGCGTGACTTTTAATCCCGTGGCCGTGTGTTCGATACCCACAGACGGCGGTGGATGTTTTATTGTCAAAAATCAAATTTCAACACAAGAAAGTTTTTAACAATTAGGAAGAGGAGCTCGAACAACGAAAACACTAGTGTTCCTTCTCCTTTTCGATTCTATGATGAAGGGGAGCTCAACCAAACCTGTGGTTCTGGAAGTTTGTTCGACGTGTCAACCCATGTGGATGATACCCCTATGAGCTCCTTTTTGCTGCAGTCCCTTTTCATGTTGTGCATACAATGTTACTCAATCATAAGGTGCCCTTATATGTGGAAGTTACAAAGAGATAAAAGGAAAGACATAAATATGGAAACTGTACAAATACAAGGAAAATGAAATAGAGTTTCTTTTTTTCTAAAGCCTAAGCTGCATCTCTCTCCTCTTCATGCGGCCGCCTCTCTCTCTCTCTCTAGGGTTGGGTCATCTCTCTCTCTCTTGGTATTGGGCCGGTTATAGACCGGGCCGGTTATGGACATTCATCATATGGTTTATAACACTTCCCCTTGTATGTCATAACCATAAAGAGTTCGTAATACGCTTTGGATGTTGCCTCATTAAAACCTTACCAGGAAAATCCAGTGGAACAAAACCATGGTTAAGGAAAAAGAGTACAACACGCATTACTCCCCCTGTTCTGAACATCACTGAAAATCTTTCAGTCTACGTATCCCAATCTCCGTATATGTCCTTCAAGTTGGCGCATCCCAACTTGATGGTTGAGCTTCATGGATACCAATGACTAATGGTCTCAATATCAAGGCAAGACGCCAATAGTACTTAAGGTTAGGGACGTATATGTCTTTAGTGCCTTACCGTCGAACATGAGCTAAACATATAGGAGATTCTTGGCAAGAACACATGTCCGGCCTAGTATGGCTTGTCTATTACATCAAGGCGCCAATGGTACTTGGGTAATGGACTTTACCGGACCAATCCTTCTTGGGACCAAAGGATCTGTGTCCAAGTCAGGGATATTCACGACCATGTCCTTCTTGTGGACCAAACAGATCAGTGTTTAAAACAAGTGATCTCACGCCCATGTACTAGATAATGGGTGAGACCGGTCCACATTAAATCCCTTGAGTACCCTTTTCTGTATATACTATTTGATGCACAAGAATTTTATTGTTAATGTACTCAAGCTGTAGTCCCAAACAAAACTTTGTTTTCCATGATCTTTCATCTCAAACTCTTTCTTGAGATATTCAATTATTTGAGAAATTGTACCCAGAGGTTCTTAGAATATTCATATCATATACTTTGATGATTATCAATATTGTTCTCGAGAACTTGTTGTACTTTCAGCTTAATACCCTATAGTACTTTCACTATCCAGTGGATCATATAAATATGCAGCCACTACATCAATTTGCTGCAAGTCTACATTTTCTCTCCTATATAGCCAGACTTATGAGAAATCTAAAAGTAGTTGCATCCACCACATGGGAGTATGTCTCTTCATAATCTATTACTGGTCTTTGTGAGAATCCTTGTGCAACATGAGCTTTATATCTCATGATTTATATTCCTCACAAGACCCATTTATATCCATTGGTTTTAATATCATATGGCGTTTTAATCATATGGCCAAATACGTCTTTCTTCTTTAAACTATTTAACCCTACGTTTCCGTTCAATCCAATATGTTCTACGAGTGAGCACTCTTATATTGACGTGGGTCTATGATCCTCGCTGGGATTCTTATCTTTTGGAACCTATTGGTCTATCTTGTATAGAGTCTGTAGCAACTTGATTGTGTCTCTCTTGGACATAAATTTCGTTGGTGCTTTACAAGCTGGTTTATATATGACTTAGTCATTTTTCGGGTCAGCAAATGTGTCTGGCATTTGATTAGCTACCTTTGCAAATGTATAATTTTTGGACGTCTATTTCACATTCTTTAGTCCGAGGATCTTGCCAAGACAATGATGGTCGATG
>NC_027752.1:39419625-39420505 GCF_000695525.1 Brassica oleracea var. oleracea | reverse complement strand
ATTATTTGTGGGAGATTCATATCCAACATATATCCCCATCCTCATCCTCTTCTAAGGATCCATCTTAGACGGCACATATATTTGTGGTGGCTTATCCAAATATCTCAAGATGGTATATGTCTGGCTCATGACCCGTAGTAAATTTGAGATGAGAATATCTATGCTCACTTAAATGGTCTGATGCTTATTAGTTAAGGTGCATGTAAATTCGTGTGTCCCCAAGCCTTGGACTGAGAGTTATGACCTACGGGTAATGGCCAATACAGATTTATAAAAGGATTCAGCCAAGCTATATAGAGTATGGACATGTGCAGATTTGTCCTTACTGTCCCCTCATGGACATACTATAATCTTTAAGTGCTTTGGGACATCATGGCCTAATGAGTTTCCCTTGTGTTCATGCTACACACGTGAGATTCTATGGGATAACTCTTTGTGCCTTTTCCAATATCAATTTCGCATCACGTTTTGGACCAGGATGGCCAATCCGGTCATGCTATAAAGTATAAAATTTTGTGGGTAAACCATTCTGGTTACCATGACTTTTGCCTCTATCATACTGATCTTGGCATAGTCTAGATCAATAGGGAATGCAGGTATAGTCTTTAGAACTTAATATGGCCTTAGGCGATTTTCATAACTCTGAAGGAACTGTTGTTTCCTTTTGCCTATTGTATCATTGTGGAAACCGTTCTTATACCTCTATATTTTATAATCTCAATGGATTTCTCTAGGTGAATATAAAGCATTTAAATGCTTGCCCTTATACCTATCTGGCCATAGACCTTAATGTGTACCATACCCGCAATTTATAAACTCATATTGGCGTTTTTTAATAAAATCATTCATTCCTTTTATTAAGTTTTAATAAAACAAGTTC
>NC_027752.1:39413130-39418085 GCF_000695525.1 Brassica oleracea var. oleracea | reverse complement strand
TAATAGGTTTTATGGTTTCATTCTTTACAAGCAATCCAAATTCGATTTTCATGTTCTTAGAATTCGAATTTACCTTTAGTTTTAGTAGATTGTTGAAACCGGACCACCAAGAGAATTAACCTCAAGCTGGGCAGGAACGCGAGCTGAACACGAGCTGGCCTGGATGCGAACGGATTGAGGTTGGAGACGCGAGCAGCTGATCGTCGAACGGGAGCTGTTGCAGTCGGGATCGCGAACGGAGAGCTTGCAGTCTGGAACGCGAGCTGTCCTTGATGCGGGATGGAGCTGAGTTTGTCTAGGATCAGAAACGCCTTGGGGCTGGAGCTGATCAGGTGGACACGAGCTGGAACGGAGTCGCGAACGGATTAGGGTTCGTCGGTATCGACGGGTTCGGATTAGGGTTTTAAAGTAAATCGGCGAGCACTGTATCTGTGCGTGAGGGCGCGTCGGTGGTCAGATCGACAAGCGGTTTGCACTGACTGATTTCGGCAAGGGCTTCGATTTGATATCTTGATCGTTTTTTGGGTCCTCACGGTTTGGGAGAACGACCTCTTTGAAGTTCCGAGGCAGATTACTTTTCGTTTTAGGGTTTTAGGGTTTTGTTGATTTGGTTTTAGGCTCAGGGTGTTAGAAGCTATCGTGCTAATAACGTGTTATGAACTTAAGGTTTAGGAATCTGTAAGTTGTGTGTATTATTACTCAATCATAAGGTGCCCTTATATATGGGAGTTACAAAAAGATAAAAGGAAATACATAAATATGGAAAGTGTACAAATACAAGGAAAAGAAAATAGGGTTCCCTTTTTTCTAAAGCCTAAGCCACCTTTCTCTCCTCTTCATGCGGCCGCCTCTCTCTCTGGGATTAGGCCGTCTCTCTCTCGGTATTGTACCGGTTATGGACCGGGTCGGTTATGGATATCCATCATATCGTTTATAACATTTTCTACGATTTTGCTACCTTTTTTAAAGATTGATGCATTTACTATTAGTCTCATGAGAAAAGGGTCTACTTGTTACTGTGTAGATGAAAAGAAAATGGAGTTTGAATAAAAAACTGCAGAGCTTAGCAAAGGAGAATACAAAGCGTAAGTAGAACAATGCTCTGAACATTAATACGAAAAATAAGAACAATGTTGAACTGTTTGAAAGAAAAAAAAATCCATTGTGCCTTGTATGTTAAGAAGTCACTATCCTTGATTATGATTAAAATCATATAATTTCCTTGTTTATTCTCTCATAAATGATATTTTATTGTTTGTTCAAGGATGTCGAATTGTCATTCTAGTGATTAATGTTATTCAAGTTTTACCAAAAATAGTCATGGATAAACGTTTCTTATAAACTTAATGATTATTGACATAAAGTATTTGATTCTATTGTTTCTTTTGGCAATCTGAAGTATATTATTATAACTTTTTAAAAATAGTTATAATAATAAATCTTCAACATGTATATATATATTTCATAACATTCACAATAGCTAGGATTTATCTGTATCATATTCTAACAAACAATTTATTATCAATATGTCTATTTTTTTTAATAAAAATTTGATATATTAATTTACAGAATCCATACTCTCTGAAATCAAATCCCACATTTATTAAAAAAATATATTAATTAATTATCTGATCAAGAGATGTTATTCATTCTATAGTCTATCTAGTTTTGTTTGGCAATTCTTGAAAAGGAATTAAATTAAAATAATAATCTCCCATTTAAAACCGGAAAGCAATCTTTAAACGGTGGGTTTGAATCTCTGTTGAGCAGAAAAGAAGCTGCCAAAAAGAAGATCCAAGTCAATCATCTTCTTTTTGCATCAACACAAAATTAGGGTTTATCGTAAACACAACCCCCAGAAGCTCCCTTATTGTGTGTGGAAGAATCTAATATCTCTCTGATTCAGACAAATCTCTCTCTCTCTCTCTCTCTCTCTAACAAGACCCGTATCTCTCCTCTACTGATATTCCGACAAAGCTTAAACCTTTATATGCAAGTGAAGCGTGTTCCTTTCTGCTTAAAAAAAAAAAGATTCAATTATTTTTTTTTTTGTCTTATTATTTCGTTTGACTAATCTCCGCAGGCTCAAAAACTCCGATGAATTCACATCTCTTCCGCGTAATCTGCATCCTCCACTCCGTAATCGCGCTCACGAGCGGAACCCTGATGATGTTCTACACAGAGAAAGCATCCATCTTTGGCCACGGCAGCGACATAGCCAACAAGCTCAAAGGCTCAACGCCTCACGACGAGCTGCTCATCCAGATCTCTCAGTCCTTCTCCGGTTTGCTTCTCTTTGCGATCGGTTTGGTGCTTTTCATGGTGTCCTTTGTGAAAGACAGAGACTTTCATAGCTTCTTCGCCGGAGGGTCTGTGATTCTCTATGTGCTTATGGCGTTATGGAGAGTTATGTTTGAGTGGAAGATTGAAGATCTCGCCTTTGAGTGTCCCAAGCAAGCTCTTGGTGATATTGCCTTGGCTGTCTCTTGGGTTTTCTTCCTTGTTTATAATTGGAGGGAGAAGTATGATTGATTGATGTTTTTTTTTTTATGTGGGCTTTGATACAAAGTGGTTAGTGAAATCTTTAGATCAAAACCATTGTTGGTTTCATAGCTTTTTTTTCAGAAGATCAAAAGTGTGAAAAGTTGGATTCTGTAGTTTTTAGCAGCCTCGGACCGGATGATTGAGAAAGTATTAAAAGGTGAAGCAGAGAAGCCTTTCCCTAATGCTTTCACATAAGCTTCTTTGAGAGTCCATAGCTTTATAAACTCCTTACGCTGAGCCTCAGTACCTGCTATACTTGACATAAACTTAACTTCTTCAGACGAGTAAAATCTCTTTGCAAGTGATAACACATCGTTTCTCATCTTCCTTGTCTTGTCTTCAACGTCAATACCAACCGGAACGTTTACTGTTACTCCACAGGCTATCAATGAATCCGTGTGTGAGATGTTGAACTTCAGTTTAGGATAATTAGTAGTAGTATCAACCTCCCCATCTACTTCAGGCTTTCCGTACAGGTTCTTCTTGAACTTCAACGATCTTGGATCCACCACAGTGTCGTTGTTGTTGTTTGTCTGATATCTTGCCACTGTGGTTCGAACCAAGGTGCGAGCAAGCAATGCATTCTTCTTCTTAAGCGCATCACTTTGCATTCCAAAGATACTATCTTTCTCCTGTTGTGAGAGAAGCTGAGTGTAGTGTTTTAGAAGAGACTCGCTCTTCACTTCGTTTGGTAACATATACCAGAGATGAGTTTGCATCCGAGATGGAAGTTGCAGAGGAACCAGAGAAGATAACATCATACCGATTCTCATACGGCTGAGCCAACAGACTCATCCCCGCCATTAATGGGACGACCTTTTCTTCGTTGTGATCGCTCTTGGAAGTTTTATAATGGGCCTGGCCCATTTAGACCAAGAACATGGGTCCATAACTCAATTTGATGCTTGTGTGCTTGCCTTTGACATGTAAATATTTCTACCTTCAACTATCTTGCAACCCTTGTAGTTTTAGCGTAAATCTAAGAGGATAAAGGCTAAAATCCATTACATGACATCATAGAGACTAGAGAAGTCGTAAGAGCTCATAGACGAGCCAACCTCAATTTTTTTGTTCACATGCCAGTTTGATTAAAGGAACAAGATGGCATCTCTACTCTTAAATATTTATGGAGATTTTTAGTAATCAAGTCACCAAACCTTAAAAACGAAAAGATTTTTGGGCATGGAGGCAAGACAACTGAAACTAATACGTAGATATATAATATGATGTATTAGTGGATAAGGGACCATAAAACCATTACATCACACACCATGCTAGAGAGTAATAAGAGATATGAGCTCAATAGATGAACTCACATCAACTTTTATTCATATTACATTTAAGAGGAAAAGAAAAAGAGAAATGGCCCCTTTTAAAATGTGTATTTAGGAGCTTTATTAATTGGGGCAGCAAGTGCAGTTGACGCAGCTGCAGCTAGAGCCACACTTGCATTGGCACCCGTTCTCTTCTGCACCATTAACGTCCATGATCATGGCTTCCTTGTAGCTGCAACACAAAATTAAATTCATCATAAACATAACCATCACCAAAAGTCCATAACCGCAACCATCATCTACAATTACCTCTCCTGAGTCTCGACGATGTCGAAGGTGTAGCTGGTTCCCTTCTTCCTGCAAATTAAAGATATATAAAACATAGGTTAATCACTATATAAGAGCATAATAATAAAACATAAGATTTATTCAAAAAAAAAACGTAAGATTATCAAAATAATAAAAAAGATATTGAGAGTAAACTTACACGCACTGGGTCTTGTCAGCACAGTCGCAGTTTCCGCACGAAGACATGATTTGATCTTGGAAAAAAACTTGAAAGTTTTTGAGTTCTTTTCTTGTGTGTGTGTGTTTTGTTGTTTTGCTTTGTGATTAGAGCTTTGGTTGCTATGCAATTTATAGATGGATAGAGAGTTGAGCATCTCTGCCAATTATGGTGAAAGCCGAATCTTTATGGGTTACGGAGAAGAGAAGCCTTTCGTTGCCAACCTCTCGTGTCCATTTCACTCTTTTCCCCACTATATTTATTCCATTATTCCTCCATTTTTATAATTTAACCCATTTGGAATAATGGATTACCAAATACTCAAACTAAAATATTTCAATCTTACTGTTTGTTGCTTGTTAGAAAAATTACCCAATATCGATGAGATGAAGATGGAATTAGACAACTAAAAGATTTAAGAAAAAGACTCTTTATAATTTTGGAAAGGGTTTACAAAGATTTTGTTTTGAGAACTCTCTCTTACAAATGTTTTCTCTCTTTGTTTTCTTGATGTGGGATGATTACAAATGGTGCCAAGCACCCCTATTTATACAAGTGGAGGAGCACACTCCAACAAGTTCTAGATTTCTCTAAATTATTATTTATTTCAAAATATCTAACTCCATAACTTT
>NC_027752.1:39388810-39411092 GCF_000695525.1 Brassica oleracea var. oleracea | reverse complement strand
TCTTGTCTTCATGCTTCTTTGTAGGATTGAACCGGTCTGGTTTGATATTACCGGCTTGTTTGTCTTTCTTGAGAAACCGACATTCTGACTTCATGTGACCCGGTTTGCCACAGTAATAGCAAGTAACTCTCGGACGTGACTTAGATCTTCCTCGAGATTGGTCTCGTCCTCTGCTTCTGTTTTGGCCACAAGTCTCTTCTCTACCTCGTCTATCAACAATGTTAGCTTCTGAATAAGAACTCGAACCTCGCTCCTTCCTGCGAACTTATTCGTTTAGAAGGCTATCAGTGACGGTGTCCATGGTAACCACTTGTTAGGAAAATTACCCAATATCGATGAGATGAAGATGGGATTAGACAACTAAAAGATTTAAGAAGAAGACTCTTTATAATTTTGGAAAGGGTTTACAAAGATTTTGTTTTGAGAACTCTCTCTTACAAATGTTTTCTCTCTTTGTTTTCTTGATGTGGGATGATTACAAATGGTGCCAAGCACCCCTATTTATACAAGTGGAGGAGCACACTCCAACAAGTTCTAGATTTCTCTAAATTATTATTTATTTCAAAATATCTAACTCCATAACTTTCTCTCTTCTTCTACACAATTCTTCTTCTACACACTTCTTCATCATTCTCCATTTTTCTCTACATATCTCTTCTTCTTGGGCTCTTGGGTTATAACTTGATTAGTTATTATTCTTGGGCTAATGAGGAAAACCCAACATTGCTGTAGAGAATCTAGTGTTTCACTGCATGAATTGGAACGAGTAGATGATATGAGATGAGAAGTTAAAGATATTGCGATTTACACAGGATATAACTGATTACTTTCTTCTTCCTATGATCACGGGATGTGAAGATATGCTCCCAAATACGTGTTAAATTGTACAGATCTATATACTTAGAGCATCATTAACCCTAGAACTCCATTAAGATTTCTTAATGACTATTTAAGTATTAAATGAGACACCAACACTAATCTCTTAATTAAGGGTTCTTAAAAAAAATTATTAAACATTGTTTTATTAAAAATAAAATTTATTTATTAAATAAAATTTATTTATTAAATAAAATTTATTTATTAAATAAAACATAGTAAAAGATAACATTTTAAACATAGATTTTAAAATAAAAACATAAAACAAAGATTAATAAAATAAACGAGAATAATTTGAAAGAAGCAGCTGAGCTTAGTTGTTATCTTCGTCACCTCCAAATTTACGGTATATATGTTCAACAAAATCATTTTTCAGTTGTTGATGTATTTGTCTATCACGAATTCTAGTTCGAACACCCATCATATTGACGATATTTGTAGGGATCTGTAGAATACGTGAGATCGACATGTGAACTTTCGTTATCTTCTCTTTATTGGAACTCTGAAACATCAAATGGAGTATGATACACGCTATCATAATCTTCCCAATTTTGACTTTATCCCCAAAAGTACCGGATTTTTAACAATGGCAAAGCGAGCTTGCAAGACTCCAAAAGCACGCTCGACATCTTTTCGGACAGCTTCTTGATGTTGAGCAAATAAAACCGCTTTCGGCCCATGTGGTATTGAAATATATTGGATAAAATTTGACCAACACCATCGATTTCTAACACATTCAACACACTACACGTTCGTTCTCTATCTAACCATTACACAACCATAGTCTATTTATTACCTAACACAACCATTATCTAACACTAACCAAAAAATTTATTACCAACGATTCAATTGATTGCAAGCAAGAATCAAAATCAACATCAATCGCAACAAAATCAAAAAGCACCAACGAATATAAACAATGCTTTATTCAATAGAACAGATTAAAGAAAAATGTTTTACATGTATGAACAATCGAACGCGTTTTGTCTGACGAACATGGATCATGCCTCTTCGTCCATCCATCTAAAGCCAACAAAGACAAAAACAAAAGCAAAAAAATCAGAGGATTTATATATTAAGATTCACGCATAAGAAGAAGGATAACAATCTAAAGACATGCATAATAGAAAGATTCAAACATAATCACATGTGAACATAACTTTGCCTTTCGATTCGACTGAGCATCAACAGTCACCGTTTTCTTCGTCTATGAGAGCCACCAGGAGAGATCGGTCGCTGTTTTCCTTCGTCGAGGCGAGCCACCAAGAGAGAGGTCGCCGTTTCCTTCATCGACGAGATCCACCGAAGAGAGAGGTCGTAGTTTTCCTTCGTCGAAGAGATCCACCGAAGAGAGAGGTCACTGTTTCCTTCGTCGACGAGATCAACCGAGACGTCGCCATGTCCTCGGAGATAGCCACCGAAAGGGAGAGAAATCGCCATTTCGTGGTCGAGAGGAGAGCAACAGAGGGAGAGAAACAAATGAATGAAAGAGACGACGAAACTCGCCACCTCCGCTCTACCCAATCACATATTGCCACGTGGCCTTTAAGAGCCGTGCCTTCCTTCTCTTAATTAAGAGCCGTGCCTTGCGTTTATTTCATTTTTTTCTTTTCTTTTAATACCTAATTAAACTAACAAACCTACTTAAGAAACTGGGTTAATGATGCTCTTATCCTCTAAAATTGTTGATATGTGGCCCGTTTTATTATCACGTAAACGGACCACGGTCAACAGTTTTAATAGGTTCGTTTAGGCCCTCAGGCTTCAACCCCATTTTAACATTTCTTGCTTCAATTAGTTAGTTGAACGAGCTGGCGAATGAAAAGCTAATCAAGTCAGTACTTCAGTAAGCTCGTGGTTGAATGTCAAGGCCTCAAGGGGTTTTACTATTTGATTTGTAATGTATAAAAGAACACACCCAGCTATCAAACATTGTTTTTTAATATAATTTAGCTTGCGTTGTAGAACAGCTACATGAATACATTAGCTTGCGTAGTTGGAGTCCAAGTTAGTCAGTATCATTTGTCTAGTTGAAATATTCAAAAAAGAAAGATTCCAAAAGGATATGTATGGTTTGAAAGTGGTGCTCAGGCTATATACCTTTTCCCCAAATTCAACTTTCCCCAATAGTACTCAAATACAATCATTAGAGGTCGATTTATCCAATGATACATGAATAATAAGATAGTTTAAGAGTTTTCTTTTTATGGTAAAACAAGATTAGAAATTCCAACTGGATTTGAAACGCACTTTAGACCATCTCATATTTATTCGTGATCCAAAAGAAGAACCTCCGCTATTTTTATTAGGTTATGAGATCATTCATAAATGGGCCTCATCGTTTCTGATCGTCGTTAGATTATCAATAAAGTAAAAAGAATATATTCAGGCTCAACTCCTTTTCAAAAGCCCAATAGAATCTTGGTCTTTTGAATTTATTTTTTTCAAAGAAATCAGAAATTAGTTTTATCAAAATTTAGTTTTACCTTTTTTCTGATCAGTGAAATCTATTCCAAATATATTATAATTATTATTTAAGATATGTTATGATCTAATTATTATTTAAGATATGTTATGATCTAAATACACATAAATTCAATTTAAATTTAGAAAATGACATGTCATACAAACATTAATATTTTTAATTAATAGTATATTTTATCATTTATCACAACTTTCTATTAGTGGTTTTATCAATTAAGATTATTTACTGGTTTTATTATTTTCAAAAATGAAATTAATTATACTAGTATTTATCTTACTTCTTTTCTAAAACTAAAATGTAAATACTTTATAAGTTTTAAAATAATGATCCAATAAATCAGTTTCTTTTCATGTATCTAGAAGACTAGAGCTCTAGATTATGATTTCTTCCCAAAATATTTACTACTATTAAATCTTCTCATTTGATTTGCTATGATTAATCTGTTATTGGACCAAAAAGTTGGAAATCAGTAGAAGAGTTCCTGTCCGTTGGATTTTTTGCCTTGGTCCAAGTCATCAACCGTGTTGTGTTGTGTAATCTCGGTTCATTTCCACTACTACACAAGAGACTATCCCATAACCGTCGTCATTATCACTGTTAATATCGCCATGTCATTATAAAATAATATTATAACCGTCCGGTAAAAACTGGGCCCCATCTTCGTAGACTTTACATATTGACTTGTTGAAAAATAAAAAAAAAACGTACAATAAATAAGCAATTAAAAAAGGCTTTTTTTTTTAATTAAGATTGGTAAGTGTTGAGAGAGCAAATCCGACTTGTGTGGGTATATAATACGGCGCCAAGGTAAAACTCTTTTCCTTTCTCTGATCGCTTTCTTCTTCACTAAGTTCGAGGATAATTCTCTCTCGTTTTCCGTTGTTTTTCTCGAGGCAAGTTCAATTGTGTTCAATGGAGCCCGAGATCGCTCATCCTGTTGCTTCATGCTCGATAACTCTAACGCCGAACAAGGTGAATGCTTTTATCAAATTGAATTTTCACCGATTTATCTGGGTTGTCTAGACAGTAAAATCTGTTTTAACCGTGTTACCCCAAATTCACTCGCATGCCCAAAGAAGTTGAATTGATTTGGGTTATTGTGTATTCTCTCTCTCTCTCTCTCTGGGTGACGTGCGATCATCATCGCCTTAGGGTTTTCTAAAGTGATCACCTCTGTTTGCTGTTGGATTGGTTCTGATCGTTGATTTTGAGGGTTGAAGGATCGTGTTTTGTCGTTTTCTTGTTCTGATCACTAGTAACCGTAATTCACTTCTGTGAAGTTTACTGAGTTGTTGTTATGCATTGTGACACTTGTGTTTTGGTTCTAACTTCTAAGATTCCTTCTCTGATTGCGCTGCTTTTTTTTTTTTTTGTATGCATAGTTAATGGTCCATACTCATATGTATTGTAAAGCTTGAGCTTTTCTTTTTTTCTTTTTTTCTTTTTTTGCTTGGTAATTTCTGTGTGGTTATATAATGTTCATACTCATATGGATGTTATGTTATCTTACTAGAGATTCTTCGTGGATATTTTATTATCTTGTAGGCACCAACTTCATATGTTAATGGTGTGGAGGAGCAATATGAAATGCAAAACGGTGGTGGTGTTGATAATAAGAATAAAGGGAAGGCTATACGATTGGAATCACAATCTGACGATGAGCAGCCTGAGGTAAGTGTTTTTGATTCTTTCCCATATTATTAAGTATTGTGCTAACTTCTAAACGCTGACATTGTTTTAATCTATTACCATAGGGATCTGCTAGCGATTGTTATGATCCTGGATCCTCTCCACTGTCAGATAGTTTGCTAGACCCTGACTCTTTGGTATACGAAGACGACGATGACTATTCTGATCATTATGGCTATGGGATAGAGGATGAGATCGAGGATGATCATGCAGATGACTACGTCTCCGAGTATCAAGCCCTTTTTGATGCCAAGGAGAAGGAAATCCCAGCTGGTGTGGAGGTGGCCATGGATTGGCTTCCAAGTTCGGAAACTGCTAAACCAAGTGGAAGCAGCAGCAGCTCCAAGAAAGCAACAACAGGAAGTGGAATCTATTTAACTCCAAACAATGCTTACGCATTGCCACAAAAAATCCATGGTTTCCATTACTCTGGACCAGCTTTGAAGTATTCTTCCACTCATCTTGGGCCTAAGACTGATCCTGGCACCGTGATGGGAGAGGCCCCGGTTCCGGCTCCAGCTTCTTCTGGTTTATCGCTTCAGATGTCCAAAAAAAATCCAGGATATTTGGGTTTTGCTAGCACTCGGCCTCACGTGGAAGAGGTTATCTCAGCTCCAAATACTTACACAGTTAAGAGAAACGTGGAGGATTATCTTGGCAAGTACTTGTTTTTCAAGAAGTTTGACATCGTTGAAGATCTTGTGGACCACCATTATGCTGCCAAGGGAACAACTTCCAAACAGGTTTCAATAAGCTAACTATTATTCTTGAGAATGTTTTTTTTTCCTTTTCCAAAAACTGAGTATTATTACGTTGTCCTACTTTCTTCAGCATTCCAAGGAATGGGCCAAAAGGATCCAAGAAGAGTGGAAAATTCTTGAGAATGATTTGCCAGGTTAGTGTATTAATAATACACACTAGCTCTTATAGTGCTTTGATGTTAGCAACTTGCTTACATTCTCTCTCTTTTGTTTCTTATTACAACAGAGCAGACGATATTTGTGAGAGCGTATGAGTCGAGGATGGATCTTTTGAGGGCTGTAATTGTTGGAGCCGATGGAACTCCCTATCATGACGGTCTCTTCTTTTTCGATATCTTCTTCCCTGATACATACCCTTCTGGCCCACCGATGGTTCATTACCACTCTGGTGGGCTAAGAATCAACCCGAATCTGTACAATAGTGGGAAAGTGTGTCTGAGTCTTCTCGGGACTTGGAGTGGTGTCCAGACGGAGAAGTGGATCCCCAATGAGTCTACAATGCTGCAGGTTCTTGTCTCAATCCAAGGACTAATCTTGAACCAAAAACCTTTTTTCAACGAACCTGGGTACGAGAGAATGGCTGGTTCTCTATCCGGGGAGTGCCAATCTAACGCTTACAGCGAGAAGATATTCTTACTTTCTCTCAAGACGATGGTTTACAACATGAGGAGACCACCCAAGGTAAACAAACACAAAACTAAAACCTCATACATTTTACACTGTTTGAAGAAAAAACTTGAGATTAATTGATGTGGTGGGGTTTTGAATTAAAAAAAAATGGACAGTATTTTGAAGACTTCGCGTATGGGCATTTCCTCAGCTCTGCTCACGACGTGTTGAAAGCATGTAATGCTTATAGAAACGGAGCTCCAGTGGCGTCTTTGGTGAGGGGAAATGTTAAAGGAGGGGAAGAGAGTAGCGAGAGATGCTCCGAGTCGTTCAAGAAAGATGTGGGTGCCTTCGTGGACACGCTTTTGTTGAAGGAGTTCATTCTTCTAGGCGTCCTTGGTCTCGAACCAGAAAAAGAAGAAGACTAACCCTCAGAGATTAGCACAAGCAGTAGCAGACCACCAAATAGAGTGTAGTTTCTTCAAATTGAACTCCATTGCTTCCTTCTCTTCTTATTTTTTTTTTTTTAAAATATTTTTCTTGACTTTAATCTCTCTGAAAAACAGAACAGGACTTGGTTGATCCTCTTTTTTTCACTTAAATATGACATTAGTCTTTTACTGAGAAGTCCTCTCATTTGTACAGTTTTGCCTTGCTCAAAGTTTTCAGAGCTAGTAGCTTGAGTTTTTTTTTTTTTTTTTGATCAAATAGCTAGTAGCTTGAGTTTAAAAAGTCAACTACAGAAGGTTTTTGTACTAGACACGTGTATGTCCACGTGGCAGTCTACGCAAATAATGTTCTGGATTAGCTTCATCAGACCATACACGTGTACTCTAACGGAAAACCCTAAACCCTTTCCCTCTGGGTATATTACTAGCCGTCACTGTCACACACACACGAACACTAAACGATCAAATATGGCTTCAGCTTCATCATCGGCCGCGAGGTTACTCATCCGCGACGGGAAATCAGTGGCGAGTTTACTCTTCCGTGGACGTGCAGCAGCCAATCTCACGGAGAACACTGGATCGGCCATTCGGTCTCTGCTTCTGTTAAACCAGACGGTGGTGCCTAGTCAATACCCGGTTTTCTCTGAAACATTTCCGGTTATGCAACCCGGTTTGGGTTCCTGCTTCATTCAGGAGGAGGCTGTGTCGGAGAGAAGAGGGAAAATGGAAGCGGGTCAGGGAAAGCGAGTGGTGAACAACGAGGGCAGCTCTTCTTCTTCGGAGGAGGAGACAGATTTTGATATTGATATGGACGATGATGAAGAGTTTGACGATACTGACGAAGAAGAAGATGAGGAGGACGAGCAGATAGTGAAGAAGAAGAAGTAAAAAGACTCTCAATTCTTTGCAAAATGCTTTATCTGTTGCTTTTTCGTGAGATTAATGTATTAGACTTAGACATAATTAAATGTTTCTTGATGAAATAAAGATTTCCGTTTTAAAATAACGATTTCTTCTCTTTAGCAGAGAAAAAAAAACGATTTCTTTCTATTGTGACGCCATGCTCTCTGTTTTTGTTTGTGTTGTGTGTGTACTTGTATGTTGTCAACCGGAAACTACTATAACAAACGGTCTTTGAGATGTTAAATGCTCCTAGTGCCGAGAAGAAAACGATGGTTTGAATGTCAAACCAGCTGCTGCTGCAGATATTGTGGAGCTATCCACATCATTCAAGTCCATAGTTCTTGGTTGGCTATGAACATCTATCACTTCGCTTATTCGTTCCATCGTTTCTTTTAGCATCTTCGGAAAAATTAATTAGGAGATTTTTGGTGTGTAACAAAGTTGTGATAAAGCTAAGTGCGCGAAAGCAAAAAGAAACCTGTTTTATGAAGCTCGTGCCCGTTGAACAAAAAAAAAAATGAGTGAAGCTCATGCCCAAAACCGGGTTGGTACATGCTGTTTTAACCGGAATCGGTTTTGTAAAATAGCCGGCCAAAAAATTGATGGTTAGTCCTAGAAAAACGGTGCCGTTATAGCATAGGACAAAGGATAACGTGGCGGAAAAAGAAAAAAAAAAATCGAAAAAGAATTTATCCAGAACAACACATGGCATATGTGTGTGCTATCGGTTTCTCGGGACATTCATATCAAACAGCCAACCAAAACCAAACATCTCTCTCTTTCTCTCTCTCTCTAGCTGCTTTCAATGGCTTCCTTGCTCGATTCCGTCACCGTTACCCGCGTGTTTTCCCTTCCGATCACTTCCTCGATTTCACCTGCTTCAAAGGTTCCGTCAGTCTCTGCCCGGCGGATTTCTCCCGTTCCGGAATTCAGAGGTTTGAAAGCTTCCCGGAAGAGTTCGGTGACTCAGTCAGCGAGTCTTGGTACGAATCTCGGATCCCGATTCGCTCGTGGTGGAAGAATCGTCTGCGAGGCTCAGGACACCACTGCCGCCCCCGTCGAAGGTATACAACTCAACTTTTTTATTTTTAACCTCCTCTTATTCTGTGTAAAAATAAATTCACCGTTTGTGATATATCTGAAGCTGTCTGGTCATAAACTGATGGTAACTCTATAACTGTTATATTGACATTGTCATTCCATCATACACGAACTAGTCCAACTTCTTCAAACACATGACTGAATAATCCATGGCTGTCCTGAGATTTTGGGACTATATACAATTTAATTTTTTTTTTGGGAAGCTATAGATAATTAATAATAATTTTAATAAAATTTTGTTTTAGACAATTTTGAAACCCTCTTAAAATTTTGTTTGGGAGCTGTAAGACAATGTTTTACTCACCTGGCCTTGGATTATACAAAAACCGAAGGCACTATAGCAACTCTCTCTCTCTCTCTCTCTCTCTCTCTCTCATTCAGTCACCTTTGAGAGATATCTAACTTAACGGGTTTGTTTTTTTGATGATGCAGTACCAAACATCTCTGATTCAGAATGGCAAACACAGGTTCTCGAGTCAGATGTACCAGTATTGGTCGAGTTTTGGGCACCATGGTGTGGACCTTGCCGTATGATTCACCCCATCGTTGACCAACTGGCCAAGGACTTCGCAGGCAAGTTCAAATTCTACAAAATCAACACCGACGAGAGCCCAAACACAGCTAACCGTTACAGCATCCGCAGCGTTCCTACCGTGATCATATTCAAAGACGGTGAGAAGAAAGACAGTATCATTGGAGCTGTTCCTAAAGAGACGTTGGAGAAAACTATAGAAAGATTCGTGGTCGAGTAACTAAACAAAAACACAAATTTCACTCTTTTATCACTCGTGTCTTATGTGTTGTATAATTCTTCATAAGGTCTCTTTTGACTATTTATGTTTCCATGCGTCCACTATGTATTGTTTAGTATTATAAAAAAAAAAAAGAATAACGAACAATAATAACTCCACCGACGCCATTAACGGATGAGAAGCACAACTCCATGTGCAGCCACATGCCATTCACCGTACAACCTGTATACATACACAACTTTTTTGAGTATGTGAGGATTCCGTACTGTTTCATTCTGTGTACTGCATAGGACTTAATGCCACGCGGGTTTATGTCCATATATTATATTATATGTGTTTCGACTTTCGATTTCTAATCCAATTATAAGTCTGTATACTTTGTGCCATGACATGTATTTTTATATGGTAAACGGTGATGATAAAACGCGTTCGTTTTCTGATTATATCAACTGGATGATGCATCTAATCTTTTGGATATTACATGTCAATATGTCTATCTGTATCTAAGTCCAGATTTTCGCGAACTTGCATTAATTGAAATAATAGACTAAAACATTGGAAAATATATTTTGAATTAAACAATTAGATATGAAAAACTCTGATAGCAGTTGACAATTGAAAATTGAATCCTGAAAATATCTAAATATACAGCTAGCTAGATCTCCTATATGATCGTCAACTATGCTAAATTGCTAATCTTAATTTCATTAACACATGTTTTTCTCTTTTCTGAAAGATCCTAACCAACTGTGCCAATCTTTTCTACATATTATAGTGTTACGCATATTGGTATCTTGTAGTGAAAACTAAAAATTTGTTAATGAACATATCAACGTACGTTA
Source organism: Brassica oleracea var. oleracea (assembly GCF_000695525.1). Lineage (NCBI taxonomy): Eukaryota > Viridiplantae > Streptophyta > Magnoliopsida > Brassicales > Brassicaceae > Brassica > Brassica oleracea. Next base: position 39,400,625 of record NC_027752.1, on the reverse strand, counting down.
TCAACTTATTTCACCAAGATAAGCAAAAACTAACCACAGTGTACTGAATTATCTTTCTTTATAAGAAGAATCAGTATTTGTCATGCGTTTAGAACTAGATTCAATTATTAGAGGATTTTCAAGAGTAATATAATTAAAAATAAGTATCCAACTAAGAAAGATAACGAACACATGCATGAGATTGAGGTGCATGTAAGTGAAATAAGTCGTAATAATCACCGACAAAACGCGTTAGTTTTCAATCGACCCCTTATAAATCGAGTCCAAAAGGCTTCCTTCTCCATCAAGCAATCACTTCAGAACTAACACTTTCTTTCGATCTCTCTTTGTCTCAATCTACTAAAATATACATGGAAATGAAGGGAAAATATTTGGTTACGGTTATTTTATTGGTTGGTACGTTAAGTGTGGGGATGTGTTCCAATGGTTGGATTAGGGCGCATGCAACGTATTATGGTGTTAATGATAGCCCTGCTTCACTTGGTAAAGAGTCCATTATATACCGTAGTTTTAATACTTTTGTTTGTTACTTTTTGTTTTTGTATATCAAAGCCTTTTCCTCTAAACAACTTCATTTCGATGTATAGGAGGAGCTTGTGGGTATGACAATCCATACCACGCTGGATTCGGAGCCCATACAGCGGCGCTAAGCGGTGCGCTATTCAGAAACGGCGAGTCGTGCGGTGGTTGCTACCAAGTGAGGTGCGACTATTGGGCGGATCCTAAGTGGTGTCTCCGAGGAGCCGCTGTGACGGTGACGGCTACAAACTTCTGTCCGTCGAACAACAATGGAGGTTGGTGCAATCTCCCTCGCCACCACTTTGACATGTCCATGCCCGCTTTCTTCCGCATAGCTCGCCGCGGCAACGAAGGCATCGTCCCCGTCTTCTACCGCCGGTAATATATTTTGTTATATTTCGCTTTCAGTTTTTTTTTTAAATAATAAAATTATTAATGTTTTATAAATTATAATGTTGTGTTTGTATCTAAATATCAACATAATATTCACAACATATAAAACGTAAACAATTTAGCATCATGTAATATATTATATGTCGACGTCTAATAATATATCAACATATATCTTAATGATTTTGTTCTTTTATTGCAATTATTAGAGTTGGGTGCAAGAGAAGAGGAGGTGTGAGGTTCACGATGAGAGGTCAAGGGAACTTCAACATGGTAATACTCTCAAACGTTGGCGGCAGTGGCGCGGTGAAAGCGGTTGCGGTGAGAGGATCAAGGGGAAAGACTTGGCGTCAGATGACTCGTAACTGGGGTGCCAACTGGCAGAGCTCCGGTGATCTCCGTGGACAGAGACTCTCCTTCAGAGTTACTCTTCTTGACCGCAAGACGATGACGTTTCTAAACGTTGTTCCTTCTTCTTGGTGGTTCGGCCAAACCTTCTCTGGTCGAGGCCAGTTCCTCTGAATGCAACTCCTCGTGAAGACAGTGTCATATTGGTTGCTCTTTCATCTTTGTTACGAATGTGGAGCTAATTTTCAACTATTTGCTTATTTATGAGCTTAGCCCTTTGTTTTTTTCTGGGCAATGTTCCTTTGATCTTGATTTTTATTACTACTAAATAATTACACGTTTTTTTTTATTGGTTTGTCATTTATGTAATACTATACTATGTATGAGCATTACTCAAAAGGTTACAAGAGTTTTGCTGAATCTATATTAATGAAAATAACATTTTAACCGGTTTCCAATTTTACTACAAAAATTCATTCATAAATTTAAATACAATTAGATACCTTCACCAAAACAAATGAGAAGAGCAAGTATAATGTAAGATGATAAAGAAATAACTCAAGACAACCCTTTGACAAAAAAAAAGAAATAACTCTTTTCGTATAAAAAGTAAACAAATAAAAATATCATACAGAGAGAAATAAATATGCGATACGTATTTGGAAAAAACAATGAGCCGGCCCATGCTTTTTCTGCTACTTTTTCTCTATTTCGAGGAGTTGATTTTTCAAATACAAGATCAATAATAGTTCTGGTTACAAAGTCAGTAAAACCAACTTTTGTTTTTTTTATATTGTCTTTGTAACTTGTAACAAAGTCACCGTTTCGCCACCTTCAGTTATTTTTCTTTATCTTCAGATTAATTAAGCTTTTTAAGAATAATCTACCAATAAAGTTGAACCAATAATTCTTTAATCAAAAGACTGACGTTACAATTACAGTCTGCAGATCTCACAGTGTGGAATAAGAACAAAAAAGTTTGTTTTAAATCTATACAAAAAAGCAGAAGAACAAAGATTTTTAAAATGGTCAAAAACATGCAAAGCCCATCAGAAACCAGACATGGATTCTTTTCATGTTCCACGGATGATATAAGATTAAACAGAGCCATTAAAAAAGAAAACATTTTTTAATAGAAAGACATTAATACCCTTCAAGTGCTTTCACACTCTTCTTGAACAAAGAACACAGAGAAAGAGAGAGAGAGAAGACACTCTTTTAGTCTTTACTCTTTAGTAAAGGTCTCTCTCTCTCTCTGTATTGTTCTCTCCGAAATTCTTCTTTTTCTATAATTGATCTCAAGGGTTTTCAAACAGTGAAGAGAAAAAAAGGATGAGAGGACCTCTGGGAGCTGTGATTGGAAGATACACTTCAAGTGATGGGAGTGAAAAGGATGGGATCATCAAACACAACAGAAAGTGCAGAGACATCACGTTTCTCATCATCTTCATTGCCTTTTGGGTCTCAATGATTGTTAATTCCAGCTTCGGCTTCAACCAAGGCAACCCATTAAGGTAAAAAATCCATCTTTGGTATAAAGACTTCACCTTTTCATCACATCAAAGTTTGAATCTTTGTAGTAAAGTATGATGTCTTGATTTTGTGGGGTTGTTGTCTTTATGTTGCCAGACTCACATATGGATTGGACTATGAAGGGAATGTGTGTGGGAGCAAGCACCGTCACCGTGACCTAACTAAACTTGAGCTTAGGTATTGGCTAAACCCAAACCAAGTTTATGAGAGTGGTTTGAAAGATGGGGAGCATAAGCTGGCTAACGCTAGGACTATCTGTCTCTTGGATTGTCCTGCGCCTTCGGATGATACTCTCAACTGGGTCTGTGACTATCCTGACGGCGAGATTCGTCTCAAGATGGGTGATTGGGTGGACAGAAACTATGATTACTTTGAGTTTCTTACTCCTGAGATGAGGAACTCGTCTCTTCAGCTTCAGGGTCCTTGTTACCCTATTATATTCCCTAGCGTGAATGGTAAGAGCAACAAAGCTTAGTCTTTTGTTTTGTTTCTCTATTACCTTCTTGTAACGAACTTTTAATTATGTAGTTTATTGGAGCTGTCAGTATATAGCCCGTGCTTCAAATTCATCACTGCGTCACTGGCAGCAGATGGGTGGTGTGAGTATTGAAGAGGATATGATCATAGACAAATCCATCAGAAGGTCATTGAATTCTCGTGCCTCGGTTCTAAAGGTTAGAGACTTATCCTCTTCGCTCCTGATGGTTTTGAAAAATGTTCTAAAGTGTTTTTTTGGTTGTTTAACTCGCAGCGTTATGTGGCTGATATAGGCAAGTCATGGCCAGTGTTGATTGTGTGTGGAGGCCTTGTCCCGCTGTTTCTATCCATCGTCTGGCTTCTCCTTATTCGTCATTTTGTTGCCGCCATGCCATGGATTACTGTTGTCCTCTTCAACATGCTTTTAATATCGGTGACTATCTTCTATTACTTGAAAGGTTGGTTTAAGAAAAAATCAAATATCTACTGTGTTTCAAGTCATTTGGACTCAACATTTTGTGTCTTTTTTTTGGGGTAGCTGGATGGATTGGGAATGATGCTGTAACACCTATTATCGGTGAGCATGACCCGTACTTTCATGTATATGGTCGAGTAAGTTTCAACATTTCTATTCAAGTTCATTAAATTATGAGACCTCTTTAGTCACAAGTCTCCATGCTTATTTGTATTTGCTCGTGTTCCCAGGAGCTGACTCATGTCAGAGGAGTCGCCATTCTGATGACTTTTATCTCAGTTGTTGCTATCCTCACTTCAATCGCCATCATCCGCCGTATCCTCATGGCAACATCAGTCCTCAAGGTGAGTACGACACAAGGATTTGCGCATATAGATTAAGAAAACATGTAATTTTTTTTACATTTTCACTAAATTTTAACCGGACCACAATTCAACAAATAACAAAATAGAATGTATAATATCATTGGTAATATAACATAAATTGTTAGTAAATTTTACTTAGAAACGTCATCTAATTTGGAACAAAAAAATTCTACTAATATGTTAAGTATTAAAAAATGGAGGGAGTAGTTTCTTAGTAGTTGGTTACTAGTTTGCCTCTTTGCTAGAAATGTCATTTTGTTGTGCTTGTTACTTGTGAAATCCAGGTAGCTGCTAAGGTAATAGGAGAAGTGCAAGCGCTGATTATATTCCCAGCTATACCATATGCAATGCTGGCCATATTCTACATGTTCTGGCTCTCAGCGGCTCTCCACCTCTTCAGCTCTGGTCAAGTTGTTCAGAACAACTGCAGCAACACTAACTGCTGCGCCTACGATCTCGTTTTAAAGAAAGTGAACTGCGACCGTTGCTGTGGCTACAGCATACGTTACACTCCTCACATCACCGTTGCAATATTCTTCCACCTGTTTGGTTGCTACTGGGCCACGCAGTTCTTCGTTGCGTCTTCTGCGACAGTGATTGCTGGCTCTGTTGCTTCTTATTATTGGGCTCAAGGGGAAGAAGCAGCGTCTCCGGAGATACCTTTTCTTCCTGTTTTCGCCTCGATGAAGCGGCTTGCGCGTTACAACTTGGGATCCGTGGCTCTTGGTTCGCTCGTTGTTTCTTTTGTGGAGTCTGTTCGGTTCATTCTCGAAGCTATTCGTCGTAGAACGAAAGTGAGAGGGACCACACCTGATCACTGGCTTGGGAGAATGTGTTATTACACATCACGTGGGTGTCTCAAAAGCGTTGAGTGGACTCTCAAATCGGTTAACCGCAATGCCTACATAATGGTAATATAATCTCTGATTCCTTTTAGCAAAACAAAGTCCATTTCTTGATAGATTGGTGTCTTGTTTCAGATTGCTATAACAGGGAAAAGCTTCTGCAAATCGTCTGCAATGGCGACAGAGCTGATCATGAACAACATTATGAGGATAGGGAAGGTTAACGTAATAGGAGATGTTATATTGTTTCTAGGGAAGCTTTGTGTTAGTCTCTTCAGTGCTCTCTTTGGCTTTCTGATGTTGGATTCTCACAAGTATAGGGATTCTCACAACAAAGTCTCCTCCCCTCTATTACCTGTCTTGGTAAAAAAAACTTTTCTTTCCTCTCTAAGACTCATTGTAGATACAAAAAGACATTGTAGATTATAACTTTCCCTTCTCTATGCACAGGCATGCTGGGCTCTGGGGTATGTTGTGGCTACACTGTTCTTTGCGGTGGTTGAGATGTCCATAGACACAATCATACTCTCTTTCTGTCAAGACTCAGAGGAGAATCAAGGGAATGCTCAGCATGCTCCGTCGCTTCTACTTGAAACTTTAGATAACAATGAGGAAGATGTTCAGAGACTCACCCACTGATAGAGATCCGATCCATACTGTATAAGTTTTGTTTCTTACTTAAAGAATGGTATCTGTTATCTCTCAGAAACATTATAATCATATTGTAATGTCAGATGGCTTGAGGATTCTGAAACCATAATATTATATTTCTTCCCAAAATGGTTCTTTGTTTGGTTACATAATGAATGGAGTGTTTGAAACAGTACACTCAAAAAAGTTTAATGGGATGAAGCAAAAGGATTAGAACCAGTGGTGTTCTTATTTCTTGGCAAAACTCAACTTCTCAGGGATAACCTCATCAACGCGAATCATCATCACGAGGCCATTATCTTCTTCAGACCAAGCAATGGAATCTCCCGCCAGCAACTTGGCAATTGCCGTAAGCTAAGAAAACAAAGCAAAAACGAATCAGTTCAAGTTCTATTCAGAGATGAAGAAGATAGATGAGCAGAGATAGTTACCCTTCGTTTGCATTTGGAGTCTTCCTTGTTGTCACCCAATTTGACTCTGAGGTACTTAATAGCTGAATCATAAACAGATTAGGTTCGTTTCTGCTAGAGCAAAAAAATAGGTTCTAGGGAGATGGATTTTAAGCCTTACATGGAATGCCAGAGAAGTTCCTAAGTTGGAGCTTGAGAAGACGAAGAGCTTCCCTTGGTTCATGTTCATTCACATTTACTGTCACCACCTCGTCTTCCTTGTAAGCCGAACCATCGTCTTCCCTATAGCATGGTTTTGAATTTTCTCAACACTTAGTGCCAATGGAGTAAAGAGCAGAAAAAATAGAATACAAGCCTGAAAATAAAATAGATGCGAAATTAACTGACTTGAGTTCAAGCATCTTTGCTACGGATTTGTCATCTGCCTCCCTAGCTTTTTGTCCGAAAAAGTGTCCCTATTGTATTGTGGAAGATATCAAATAGTTATTAGATATAACACAAGAAGACATTGATCACATTCAATCCAAATTGTACCTTCTCCACGAGTCTGCGTGCTCGCTCGGTTTCTCCTTTGGAGAATGCTTCTACAGCCTGCCAAAGAGAAAGAGGTTTTAGTTATGCCACCATCACATCATGGCAATCACATTCTTGTTATCTAAAAGGCTTACAGCTCCGTAGTATTCTTTCATCTCCTGCAAATTCTCGTGCACTGCTTTACGATGTGCCTTGTATTCATTTTCATCATCTTCATCTATCAAAGAGAGAAACGTAGATAGTTTAGCAGACTCTTGAGAAAGGAGATGATACACGTACATGTAAGACTCTGTCACGGTTACCTTCTTTAGATGTATTTGTTGATTGTATCATAGTAACAACTCTCTCTTGAAAAGTGTCTTCCAGAGGTTCAAAAACAAGAGGGCCGGCAACTCTTGCTCTCCTTTCTCCAAATCGTCTAGTTACTTTTGGCACTTCCTCATATCTTTCAACACCAGAGAACAAAGCTTCTAAGACTTCCTTTTCAAGACCACTATTGTTCTTGCCTCCTTCCTGTGAACCTGTTAGGGTTCTTGCTTCACCACTGCTGCATCATCACAGAGATAAATTTGAGGAGGAAAAAATATCAAAAAGGATCAGCAATGGAGGGACTAGAAAAATCTTACCTCTGAGGATCAACTTTTGAAGTCTTTTAAGTGAAGGGAAACAAACCAAGTAACCAATCAGAGTCAGATTTAGAAGAGGACGGTATTCTATAACAATGACCAAACTGAAAGTCGTAAGAAAATCTCACAATTTCATTAGAGATTCCAACATCAGCATGCTTCTTGGTATCAGACAAGTCGAGCAGTTTCTCCGTACTCTGCAATATCATTAAGAATATAGAGTGGATGCCAAATCAACAAGTTACAGCACAAAGATAAGGCAGGACCTGTTCAATACTTACAGGAGCCATATGCCAAGAGCTATAAAGATACCACTATCAATCAAGTGAATAAAAATTAGAGACAATAGGAATGTGAATGCGCTTTTTGACTCTGGCGAGAAAGAGAAAAAGGATTTAGGCTATGCTTTCTTTAAACCCTCCAGTTTAGAGATTAAAGATTAATTTATGGAAGTTGATCTCTCATTAATCATAAACCTAATGTAAAAACAAATCTTAAACTAATTAATAAATCCAACATAAAAAGGAAAAAATCTAAAAAGTCTAATATAAAGGAAAACACCAAAATCTCTTAGTTAGAAGAGTTTAATAACAAATCTTATCAGATTGAAAAGTCAATTTCATCTCAAATTTAGTCATCAAATAGTATTAAAGCACAAGAAATGGATTCTCAAAGTAGCTCAAATAAAATGTGATGCAACTATAAAGTTCACAGGTCATAATTTAGAGAGTTTCAAGGTATGGGAGAGTATAATATAATTCAGCCAAGAAAAGGTAAAACATATTATAAAAAAATTTAAAGACAAACACGAAGGTATCTTATGCAAAAAGCAAATTAAAGAAACAAATAATGTCACTAATTTCTTCAGAGCTAAGGGAAAGGGAACTGGCTTACCTTCATCACATCATATCCGCATACGCCTGATAGTTTGGTGAAAAAAGCAGATAAAATTTTAGCAGCTAGGATCATGAATGATGTCAAAGCAATTATAAACTAGAGAATGCTTACCGAGAATCTGTTGAATGACCTCTGGGCTAGCTTGAAAGCCTTCTCCAAGCATCTTAGCAATAAACTCCTCAACATCAGTTGGTGCTCTGCTTACGTTTCCCTCATTGCTTCTTGGCAATTCGTCTTCCCTCCATATCTCAGTTTCAGGAATATCCCTTGCGTCTATCTTCATCGGTTTAACTGCTTCTTGGCGAGCATTTGATTCAGGCATGCTTCTTCTAGCATACTCCTTTCCAATAACACTTGAAACAGTACCAACTGATACAGAACTTTTCTTCGGCCTCCATACTTTGGCGGCGTTGCTATCATTCTCTTGTGTTTGAACTTTCTTGGGAACATAGACATGGGTTGGCTTTGAGGTTGCTCCATTCGTTTTCACTTGGTCACTTTGAGGCGCTTCTTTCGTCGTCATGGCGAAGAGGATCTCACCAGCTTCATGGACGTTTTGGCTAGCTTGGCAGTAGGCAGCAGCAATGTCGTCGAGAGAGAAACGAGAACCGAAAGCATCGAGAAGCACTTGCAGGCTTCTCGAATCTGGATCACTGTGGGAAGAGCTTCCAAGCATTGACATATCTCCTCCTCCTAGTTCAAATACCAAAAAACGAATGGGTCGATGAGCAAACCAGTCTAGTAGTGATGCTAATTGGAGAATGCTGAGTAAAAATGTTCTCTACATAACATCAATAACTATAATGCGCTAAAAGCCGTCCTCTTCCTAATAACCGGCTTTGACTGGGTAACTAAAAGCAGAACATGGTTTTGTAATTATGTCCGAAAAAGAAGAAAATTTTGAATATACATTTGGCTCGAAAAATACCCAAAAAAATGCATTGAACAAACACCTGGCAGGCATAAATGTTCTCCGACCAAAGTAGGAAAAAAATGAAACTTACTTAATGTGAAACCTTTAAAAACAGCATAAAAGCACAAAAAAAAAAAGAAGAAGAAGAAAGGAATAAAGGAATCTTTTTTTTTATAGAGAAGCAATCCGAACTCGTTCCGAGACTACATAGACAATCCATTTGACAACAATCAGCAATGAGAAGAGAAAAGAGTAGAATGTAATAGTTATCGCTTACCACCGGAAACACAGGGAATCGATGTAGGTCGGAGGAAGGTTTTGAAACACCTGAGACGTAAGGGAGGACTATTCAATCGACAAACTGATAATTGGTTAAGACCTAGACTTGTGAAGTGGACCGGAGAAGAAGACTAGAGAGATAAATTTTGCCAGCGATGTTTAAGTAGACAAATGTAAATCTGTGCATGAGGAGGACTAGGAGGAGTGTTGTCATTTGTCAAAGCTTTTTCCCCGAAACTTCACTTACATTTAACTCTCCATTAGATGTTTTTATGTTTCCCAATACTAATGTAAAAATCAAATCACCAATGCAATTTACATATTCAACTATTACACATTTTAATGACCTCCTCCTTGGTTGATACTAGGCCTGAGACGGATCGGATATCCGGGCAATTTTAAAAGATCCGGATATTTATCCGGTGGATCCGTAATTTTACTATCTTTATCCGGTTTCGAGGTTCGCGGATATCCGGATGTCGGATATCCTTCTAAAAATTATAATATCCTGCGGATATCCAGATCCAGATTTGGATCCTTAAAATAAATAAAAAATAATATTAATATATATAAAATATTAACAATAATTTAAAAATAAAAAAGATATATAATGTTTTTAATTATTTATACGTATAATATTACAAAATTTACATAAAATTTATATATAGTATTATAAAAATAAAAATTTATTAAATAAAATTAGTTTTTATATATATAGATATTACTATTTTTGAAATAATTATTAATAAAATTTACGGACCCGGATATCCGGACTAAAAAATCAAGATATCTGGATCCGGATTCGGCTTTGACGGATCTAACATTTTACTATCCGGATCCAGATTCGTCTTTTCCGGATATCCAGATTTTCGGATCGGATCTGGATCGGATCTCGGATCTCGGATCGAATCCGGATCTCGGATAAAAGTCTTAGGTCTAGTTAACGATCAGATGTATAAAACCGATACATACTAATGATATTTCATAGACTCGAATTGCAGAAATGAATAATGATAATTTGTTTCATAATTTTGTCAAAAACGATAAAAAAGTAAAACATTCGGTCAAAAATATCATCATATAGTACAGTCAACCCAAAAGAAAAAGTATCATTACATGTGAGATGATGTTTGTTAGGTTGTCCTTTATGTTTTTATTTATTATGGAGTAATCCTCCGTAGTTTTATTATTTATCAAAATAAGCACATTTATGTTTTGTATTGACAAAGTAGCCCCTCTTGTTTTCATTTTTACTTCCTCCTCCCTCACCATCAATTAATCGTCTTCTCGGTTCTTACTTCCTCCGGTCGCCGACGAATTCTGGTAATCTCACACTTCTATTGTTGTTCTCATTTACTTTTTCCCCTAATAGTTTATAGATCTACGTTTCGATGTAACCTGAAAACTGTTCTTTTGATCTTTTGATCTCATAAAGTTTGAGTCTTTTTACTGGAAAACTATAGCTTTGAAGTGGGTTTATTTACTTTTTCCCCTAATAGTTTATAGATCTACGTTTCGAGTAATTATCTCTAAAATGTAACCTGAAAACTGTTCTTTTGATCTTTTGATCTCATAAAGTTTGAGTCTTTTTACTGGAAAACTATAGCTTTGAAGTGGGTTTATTGCAGAGCAAGTATGATGGGGTCGAGAGGAATAATCAGCGATAAGTGGTCAATGAGGATTCTCTGGGGCTGTGCACTCGGAAGTGCAGTTGGTAATGTATCTTCTTTAGACCTTTGCATTTGTAAAGCTTTTTTTCTTTCTACACACCCTTATGATTATATTGTAGGTTTATACATGGTTGCTGTAGAAAGACAAACCCAGAACAGAGCACGTGCTTTGGCTGAAGGTTTGAGAGCTGCTGAATCACAAGCTGGTGATGCCTGATAATACTCTCTGAAATCTACCAAGTGCTGTGTTTTTTATTTCATCTTTTAGATACACTATATAATAACATCTTGTTCCTATAATAGTTTTTGATGCACTTTCTTGTTGGCAACTAATCCTAAAACGAGTTCGAAAACTTGTAAGAGTTGAAGTTGCTTGAACATACAATTTGTGTTATGGAATAAAGCTGCTTCTTACCTTTCTACTTGGACTCATGCTATGTTTGTGAATCACTTTTTTTTTTTTTAGTATTTTGCTTTCACGGTATGTGTTTTCTTTAAAGAATATCACTTCCTATAAAACCATGAGGGATTCATTATTTGAAAAATGTACAAGCAGGATCAGTTTATTTCATAGGATTAACAAAAAAAAAATGGCAAAGGGACACCAAGGCAGATGCTTTGGATTCGTTCTCTTACTATGCTTCTTTAGTTCAACTTTGGCACGCAGGGTTCTCAAGGATCTCTCAATGATGGAGGCAAGAAAGCTAGAGATGAACCATGTTGTGAAGCCTGGGATGGTTAGTTTGAGCGTGCAAGATCATGAGATGTTCAATGTAGAATCTGAGCACAAAGTGAAGCCTGACCATAAGCTGCAGTCCATGCCGGGTGAACCGGAAGAGCCTGAGGACAAGATCATGCCTGATCGCAAAATGCAATCCATGCC
>NC_027752.1:39365615-39388615 GCF_000695525.1 Brassica oleracea var. oleracea | reverse complement strand
TATAAACTCCAGTCCATGCCGGGTAAACCGGAAGAGCCTGAGGACAAGATCATGCCTGATCGCAAAATGCAATCCATGCCAGGTGAACCAGAGGAGCCTGAGGACAAGATCATGCCTGATCGCAAAATGCAATCCATGCCAGGTGAACCAGAGGAGCCTGAGGACAAGATCATGCCTGATCGCAAAATGCAATCCATGCCAGGTGAACCAGAGGAGCCTGAGGACAAGATCATGCCTGATCGCAAAATGCAATCCATGCCAGGTGAACCAGAGGAGCCTGAGGACAAGATCATGCCTGATCGCAAAATGCAATCCATGCCAGGTGAACCAGAGGAGCCTGAGGACAAGATCATGCCTGATCGCAAAATGCAATCCATGCCAGGTGAACCAGAGGAGCCTGAGGACAAGATCATGCCTGACCATATGCTGCGGTCCATGCCAGGTGAACCAGAGGAGCCTGAGGACAAGATCATGCCTGATCATAGACTACGGTCCATGCCGGGTGCACCAGAGGAGCCTGAGGACAAGGTCATGCCTGATCATGAACTGCAACCCATGTGGGGTGAGCTAGAAGAACCTGATCCTAAAACTATGCTCGATCACAAAGAAAAGCCTGATCATAAAGTGCAGTCCCTGGCGAGTGAACCAGAAGATCCTGACCAAACAGTTAAGCCTATGGGGTATGGTGAAGGTAGGGGCTATGGAAGTGGCGGTGGATATGGAGAAGGCATTGGCTCAAGCGGAGGCAGTGGATATGGAGAAGGCATTGGCTCCAGTGGAGGCAGTGGCTATGGAGAAGGAAGAGGATCCGGGTCTGGCCAACCGAACTGTGGTCCTGTCTTTGGAGCTCCAGGTAGTGGATACGGTGAAGGCATTGGACAAGGTAGTGGTTCAGGAGAAGGGATTGGTATCGGTATAGGAGGTGGCTCTAGTGGTAGTGTACCAAGTGTAGTTGTCCCAAGCATATCAATCCCTCCCATAACGGTTCCAGGCACACAGATTCCCGGTTTTGTGATTCCAGGGGTCAGGGTTAATCCTGGTTATGGTTCCGGGGGATGCCAAACCGGTGGTTGCACCCCAAGCGTACCTTATTACCGCCCTCCTATATACCAACAACCACCAAGCTGTTCCCATTGTGCACCTTTCGTTTCAGGACAAGACAAGCACATGTCAGACAAAGGAACCGTGGCTGAAGAAGCTCTTGCACCCACTTCAAACGAGATGCTCGTCTAAGCTTTCAGTGTCCATAGAAACACAAAAGTATAATATAATCTCACTCATAAGGATATATGTCATATTTTGGTTTGATAAAAGCGTCACATTAAGTTGAATAATCCAACATTACCAACACAAAGTTTTAAATAAATGAACTTTCATTAAGACCAGAAATAGTGTGTGACATGATCATCGCTCGTGCCATGGTCATGATGATCAATCATTCTCGGCATCATCATTACAGTAACGATAGCAAAAAAAGACGGCAGAAAGAGCACAAGACAAGAAGACTTGGCTTCACGTACTCGCATAACTTTTTGTTCAATATTTTGATCGTCTCTCTGGTTTAATAGGCCGGCCCATAGACCCGACCCAGTCAAGCTGTATTATAATATAAAAAGAAAATACGAATTATATTGTGAATTTTGTTTTGTTAAAGCGTATTCTCGAAACGACGCCGTTCACATCTTTGTTCATAAAGCGATTAGCGAAGGAGACGAAGAAGAACAGGCACAGAGAGTGTTTGTTTGTGTCTGGCAATGGATCGGATTCTGAAGGCAGCTCGAACATCCGGTTCGCTCAACCTTTCCAATCGATCTCTCCGGTTAGATCCACTAGCTTCGATTGTTTTTTTTTTCTTTTTCTTTTAAGTTTTCGAAATTGGATAGAATGTGAATATTATCTTTTAATCGGGGAATGTGTATGTAATCATTTAAGAAAAACTAGATGCATCTCCAGTAAATGATGAATCTTTCTTCTTTTTTTTTTTGCTTGTAAATACTTTTTATAATTCAAAAGGTTTTGCTTAGAATCAGATCTTGTATCGACTTGTGCTCACTAGATCATCCCATTTTATATGAGCTGCTGCAAAGTCTTTGATTTGAGAGGGGTGATTTCAATTTTGCAGGGAGGTACCTACAGAGGTGTATCAATGTCTGGAAACAACCGGAGAAGGAGAAAACTGGTGGGAGGTGATCAATTCAAATCCTTTTTCACTGATGCATTCTTCTTCTTTCATCACACTTCTTGAAATGTTTTAAGTTTCCTCCATCTTGCACATTGTAGGCGGTTGATTTACAGAAGCTTATTTTGGCACATAACGAAATAGAGGTTTTAAGAGAAGATCTTAAGAACCTTGCTTGTTTGGTTGTGTTAAATGTCAGTCACAACAAACTCTCTCAACTTCCTGCTGCCATTGGGGAGTGAGTGTTTTCTTGAGCTTTCTTGTTAGCTTCCATTTTGTTGACTTTGGTAATAATGGTCAGATGCTCTCTCATTCGTAGGCTTACGGCGATGAAGTCGTTGGATGTGTCCTTCAACTCCATCTCAGAACTTCCTGAGCAAATTGGCTCTGCAACTTCTCTTGTCAAGTAAGTTAATCCTGGCATAAAATTAAATTAGGGCATTGGAAACGTTAAGCTTTCACAGTTCATAATTGATTAAAACTCCTTGTGATTGCTTCAGGCTCGACTGTTCAAGCAATCGTCTTAAGGAACTTCCAGAATCTCTAGGAAGATGTTTAGACTTATCAGATTTGAAGGTTGCTTTTGGATCAGTTCATTTTTCTTTTACTTCTATCCTCATATTCGTTATGGTAATGATTGTGCTTTTACTATAATCCACAGGCCTCAAATAATCAAATATCCAGTTTGCATGAAGACATGGCCAACTGTTCTAAATTATCCAAGCTGGATGTGGAGGTATGAGACTGGTGTCGTTTCTTCTCTCTAGATTATAGTGGCTACTTAGCATTTCTTTTTTTCCTCTTTCACTGTTATCCAAGTGGAGTATGGCAGTCTGAAAGAAAGATAAGGCAATGGTTTTTATAGATAGATGATTTACCAATGTTATTTACGCCTATTGCAGGGAAACAAGCTCACTGCTCTCTCTGAGAGACAGATAGCATCGTGGACCATGCTTACAGAACTTAATGCATGTAATGATATTCAGTTTTTTATTCTCCGTTTCTTACGTATTAAAAGATTGTGGGGGCACATGTTAATATCTTTTCACTTTGCAGCTAAGAATATGTTGGTTGATCTACCACAAAATATCGGAAGCCTTTCACGTCTTATCCGGCTTGACCTTCATCAGAACAGTAAGTCAAATCCTAGAAGATAACGTTTCTGTAACTTATTCCTTGTATGTAGTTGCTGAGTTGTATTCGTACTCGATTCTTGCAGAAATCTCGTCTATCCCACCATCAATAGGCGGTTGCTCTTCTCTTGTGGAGTTCTATTTGGGGTCATTCTCTACGAACTGTTTCTTAAGAAAGATTTGTTTGGTCCTACATGGTATCTAATTAGAGACTTTCACTACTGACATTCTCTTCTCTGTACTTTATGCCAGAATGAACTCACTATCGACATTACCAGCAGAGATTGGAGATCTATCACGTCTAGGAACACTTGATCTTCGTTCTAATCAAGTATTGTGCTCATTTCTTGTTTTCTGACATTCTATGTCATTATATAATCCTTTATGTAGTGACAATCACTATCTTTTAAATAATGGCCTGCACCCTTGTGATTTCTCCTGATTTTCAGCTCAAGGAATATCCAGTTGGAGGATGTAAATTGAAGCTCTCGTACCTTGATCTCTCAAATAATTCATTGACAGGATTGCATCCTGAACTCGGTACTTGCCATTTTTGCATCCCCTGCTTGTTAATGAATTTACATATGACATCATTAAAATAGCAATTAGCATAATGATTCTTGTTCTCTCCTTTTCTTGTAGGAAACATGACTACTCTGAAAAAGCTTGTGCTTGTTGGCAATCCTTTGAGAACCCTTAGAAGGTAAATTTTAACTCTCCCACTGTCTGGTTTCTTGATTCCTTGGTCTTAGTTTGATTGCTACTTCAAGAGACCAATATTTCTTTCGTTTTTTGACTCTTCAGCACGTTAGTAAATGGTCCTACAGCTGCTCTATTAAAGTATCTTAGGAGCCGTCTATCTAATGGTGAAGGTACATTAGTCCAACCATCACTCTTTCTCTCTCTCTCATCTAAGAGGTTGTGGCTAACTGTTAAAAGTTTCCATTTGTAGAAACTAGTGCAAGCACTCCGACGAAGGAGAATGTAATTGCTTCAGCAGCTCGTATGTCCATATCTTCAAAGGTAAGTGAAATCACAGATCTCAGCACCATCCTAAAAAGAGTTCTATATTCGTAATAGAAAACAGGAATTCATGTTCTTAATCGATTGACGCTGAACACAACTCCAGGAACTTTCTCTGGAAGGTCTCAACTTGACTGCTGTCCCTTCACAAGTTTGGGAGTCTGGTGAAATCACGAAAGTTAATCTTTCTAAGAACTCTATCGAGGAATTGCCTACTCAGCTTTCTTCTTCTGTTTCCCTCCAGGTAGTTTTCCATAAACACACTTTCTATATACAAAACCTGTTATGGTTGCTAAAGATTTGATATTATCTTTGTATTTGCAGACTTTGATTTTGTCAAGGAACAAGATTAAAGACTGGCCCGGTGAAATCTTGAAGTCACTTCCTGGTCTTGTGTGCTTGAAGTTAGATAACAATCTCCTGAAACAGGTTGGTGATGTTTGTGGAGAAAAGATTTAAAGAGTTCACTATAGCTGCCACAATAGAAGACGCTAATCCATCACCTTACTTTTCTCATTTGCTTGTAAGATTCCACTGGATGGGTTTCAAACAGTCTCTGGGCTTCAGATTCTCGACCTAAGTGGTAATCCAGCTTCCTTGGGCACCGGAGGGCATCCCAAGTTTTCCTTCTTGCCACAGCTACAAGAGCTTTATTTGAGGTTGGTTTTTGTACGTTACATTATTCATTGCCCATTTAGTTACTGTTGTCTAGTTTAAGATGATTCTTCACTTGACAGCCGAGTCCAGCTGTCTGAAGTCCCTGAAGATATCCTCAACTTATCTAACCTGCTTATCCTTGACCTGAGCCAAAATTTACTTCAATCGATTCCCAAGGTATGTTTGCTATAAGCTGTCTACTTTGTGGTTTAGTGGAAATTGTATCAGTCAGCTAATTAACCGAAGTTTTTTTTTTTCTCAATCAGGATATCAAGAAGATGACTTCACTCAAACATCTGGACATATCCAACAACAACATTTCAAGTCTTCCTCCAGAACTGGTAATCCGCCTTTCTTTCTATCTGGAACATAGAAATTGCATTAAAATTTTCTGATAACAAAATCATGTGTTGTTTCTTAGGGTTTGCTTGAGCCAACACTTGAGGTTCTAAGGCTTGATGGGAACCCATTAAGAAGGTATTTTCTTCCATCCATTTAAAATCAACTCAAATTCATTTATCATACAAACAACAAGTTTGATTTATATTTCCCTTTTCACCAACATTATTGAAAACAGCATCAGGAGACCAATTCTAGAAAGAGGAACAAAAGCGGTTTTGAACTACCTGAAAGACAGAATTCCAGTTTAGTAGATTCTACAACATGAACATAGCAATATATTCATATATGTTGTTGTTTCACTGTTTGTAACATTTGTGTGTTTGTGTGACCAAATTGATTCTTATTGGTGAGAGATGAGACCCGCTTGTGTAAGAGATCTTGCTTTTGTTTCCAGTGACTTCAATAGAAAAAAGACTCTTACAAACCGGTTGGTTATTGATTTCTCCAACCTCAGTGTCAAATGCTAACCTCATAAAGTTTTGGCGACATGTTCAACTGTCTTCTGTGGCTTCTGATTCTCAACCACAAACTCGACAACAAATAACAGAGTGCAAAGGACGAGGACTAATGAAAGCCCCAAAAGATTCTGCAAACTCACTCTCTCCACGACAGAGAGGAAGCATCGCCACAAAAGACGAAGAAGCTTAAGAAGCAAGACATTGAATTTTCTATTCATCTTCACACGTCTTTCATCATTTTCTTATAAAAAAAAAGCTCCTTTTAGACTTTTTGGCTTCATTTTGTTGATTAATAAAGTCAATAGCTTTTGCGTTCCAGGTAAGCTCCTCGCGCATTCACATTACTCTTCTTCTTCTTCTTCTTCTTCTTGTTCTGGATCAAATCAATTAGGGATTGCTCTGTTTTGGTACTCTGTTTTTTTTTGCAGGTAAAATTCTGAAGAAATCTGGTGGGATTGATTCCTTAGCGATCTGACCCCTTCTCATGATTAGTTTTCGATCTTCGAATAGACCAATTGCGAAACTCTCATCTAAAACTCCCTTCTCCTATTCGATCTCCTATCTCTTCCTACCATCCAACGTCTTCTTCATACGCTACTTCAACTGCTCTAGATTTCGTCTCAAAATCTGTCCTTTATAATCTAAGCCTTTCATAAAGTCTCGTCCTTTACGTTCGATTCTGAAAACTCCGTTCTCATATTCATGGCTGGCGGAAACTGGATTGTTTCGTTTGAGGATCTTCCTTGTCATTTGATCTTGGAGGTGTTGACATCTGGGAGGCTCAATGCGTTTGATCTGCTCAGCTTGGAGCTGACCTCGAAGAAGGTTTTCGGAGGGAGCTGCTTTGGATTGTACCCTTTGAAGTTCAGGTCGCTAGCTGATTACGCGGCGTCTCAGCTTTGCTCTGTGCATCCTGTCTATGTTGGAATGGGTTTGGCTACGCAGAAGGAGCTTTTCGCTAACTGTGAGGGGAACTGGAAGAGGCTTTTGAGGTTCTTGCAGTCTGTTGAGCAATCCTCGGATATGGTTGAAACCTCTGCAGGCAATGTATGTTTTCATTTTCTTTGGTGAACCTTTTCATTAACTGAGTAAAGAATAGGTGTATAGCTCTGAATGATATGACGATTACAAATGCATTTGTTTCATCATGCTTTGTGCAGATGCAAGTTACAACGGGAAGGTATCACACGTTGCTAATCAACAACTCAAAGGTTTACTCTTGTGGGTCGAGTTTGTCTGGTGTTCTTGCTCATGGACCAGAAACTACTCAATGCGTTGCGTTTACGCCTGTGGAGTTCCCCTTCTCTGCTCAAGTAGCTCAAGTCTCAGCCACACAGAACCACTCTGCTTTTGTATTGCAGTCTGGAGAGGTTTGTTGCTTCTTCTTTCTATAAAAACTTGTCTCATTGGGTATGCATTCTCACTTGGAATCCTGCACAGGTTCTCACATGTGGTGATAATTCATCGCATTGCTGTGGCCATTTAGATATCAGCCGTCCAATATTTAGGCCTAAGCTTGTTGAGGCTTTGAAGGGATCTCCTTGTAAGCAGGTAAAACTGATACCAACTGTATCTAAATTGAGTTAATAGAACATTCCTGATCTCATCTTCTGTACCAGGCCGCTGCAGGGCTTCACTTCACTGTGTTTCTATCAAGGGAAGGGCGTGTGTTTACTTGTGGATCAAACACACACGGACAGCTTGGTCATGGAGATACCTTGGACAGACCAGTACCCAAAGCTGTTGAGTCTCTTCAAAGCGTTGGCCCTGTGGTGCAAATTTCAACGGGACCGAGCTATGTTTTAGCTGTAACACAAGATGGCTCGGTGTACTCGTTTGGCTCTGGATCTAGTTTCTGTCTTGGTCATGGAGAGCAGCAGGACGAGCACCAGCCGCGTGTCATTCAGGCTTTTAAAAGAAAAGGTATCCATATACTCCGCGTCTCTGCAGGGGATGAACACGCCGTGGCACTTGATTCCATTGGCCGTGTAAGTTCTTTGTTTCCATCTCTCTCTCTATGTCTCAATTTGGTTTTGAGAAATCAGAAGAATCTTGTTTTGATTGTTCTTTGAACCCTTAGGTATACACATGGGGTAAAGGTTACTGTGGTGCTCTAGGCCATGGAGATGAAAACGACAAGATCACTCCTCAAGTTTTGGTCAGTCTCAACAGCTGCCTCGCTGTCCAGGTTAGATCCTTACATATGTTGATTGTTCCCATGTTCTAAACTTTGTAAGAAAGGCCCTTATCATGACTCTGCTCTGGCTTGCAGGTGTGTGCAAGAAAGAGAAAGACTTTTGTATTAGTGGAAGGTGGATTGTTGTATGGTTTTGGGTGGATGGGATTTGGAAGCCTTGGCTTCCCTGACAGAGGAGTTTCTGACAAAGTCCTGAGGCCAAGAGTGTTGGAGTGTCTGAAACAACACCGTGTGTGTCAAGTAAGCACAGGTTTGTATCACACCATTGTGGTGACTCAAGGTGGTCGCATATTCGGGTTTGGGGATAACGAAAGAGCTCAGCTTGGTCACGACTCGCTCCGTGGCTGCTTGGAACCTACCGAGATCTTTCTTCATTGTGGCCGTTCTCGTAGCCGACTTTATTGATCCAAGAGGTAAATAAACAAGCCTGTTTGTATGAACCGGCTTGAGATTGGGTTAACCGGTTAGTGTCTTTTGTATGATTTGTATCTTTTTGATGTTTTTTTGTTAGTCCATGACTGTATCAAAGATATTTCCGGTATGAATTGTAATGGAATGGGAATGACGTCGATCCACCTTTGGAATGTACGAAATCCGTGTGAACATAAATGGGTAGTTGGAGATACATAGTGCAATAATTGAGGATGTCATAAAAGGGTAGTTGGAAATAATGATGGTTTCCAAAAACAGAAAGTGTCGGTTACCAAAATCGTCGATGGGCCACTAGGATTTATAGTAATGTGTTTTGGAAGCTCATTACAAAGAGATATGCTCAGCTTAGGGACTAGTGGGACGGAATACTTAGTGATTATTGGTTATTGTATTCTTGATGAAAGCGCACACACAACATCAAAAAAGTTATGGGAAGAAAGTGGTGAACAAAGGCTCTCATTTGGAACGCAAGCAAACACAAGTAATGTTCAAAACAGAACAAAGTAGTGCTCTGGCTGGGACTGAACTAGGGATGTTAATGCGGGCTATCCGGGCCTGTTTAGACCATGTTTGTTTAAATCGCGTTAACTGTATGCCCATTTAACTGTGAACCAGTTGAACTCGTTTAACATGGAAATGTCTGTTTATTATTATTTTTTACATATAGATTATTTTTTTTAAATACAAATTTCTTATTATTTCTCTCTTACCATGTTAATCCAAAGAAACCTTATGACGTTTTATGTAATGACGTTATTGTTATTGTTTCAATACTCCATTAAAGTCTTTTAACTTTCAATCGCATGACTAGGATCAAAAATAACAATTCACCCAAGTTATAGTAAGTTTTAAAACACAATTATAACAAAAATAAAAACTTTTTCAAATAAAAACACACAAACTAAATACAATATGACTATTTTGTTTCAAAAACACAAATTATAAAAATTATAAATTTCTTAAAAATATCTTTACATTTGTTTTAAATATAAATTTGTATTTTTTTTTAAACTTATAAATAGACCTAAACGGACACCAATTTATTTAACGGATGTGTCCATTAACAAAACGGGCCTAAAGGGCCAACCCGTATAAACTCGGTTATTAACTTATTTCTACATGATGATAAACGGGTCACAGGTCAGCCCGTTTATATTAAGCCCGTTAAAGCCCGTGGGCTTCAGACCCATTTTAACATCTCTAGACTGAACCACACTATGTTTCTCAGGCTAGCTCATGTTTGTATAAATGTGATCACTCAATGGTCGAGCATTCTTGGGTTTGGAGATAACGAAAGATCTCAGCTTGATCATGACTCACTCCGTGGCTGCTTGGGAGTTAGAATGTTTCTCAATTATGGCCGTTCTCGTAGTTGACATTGTTGATCCAAGATAGGTAAATAAATTAGCTCGCTTTTGTATGAACCGGATCAAAACCGGTTGATGTTTGATGTTTGTAGTCGAAGATCATTTCGGTTTGGTTCGTAGCCCTAATCGCTGTGCATCATAGACATTCCTTGTTTGGAATATTTGGATGTGTTAAAGGGGAAAATTCCAAAGAGCATAGTCAAAGAGTAATTGATGGGAATGACGAGGATCCAACCTTACATCCACAAGAAATTGATTAACGTTGATCTAACTTTCCCTTCGTAGTTAATTATGTCGGTAACGTTACAACGGCGAAATACATAAAAAGAAAGGGGAGTTATCGAGGATGCAATTAGTAGAAATCTCACGTTTTATCATAATGTTATCTACTTATTTTATAATGGGGCGATTCTATTATTTTGAGTTTGTTTTCTTTTTCATCGTGACATCAGTTAGGCTTCGACTAAATATTCTGAAAACAAGATGAACGAATAGAAAATGAACGTAAAAGAATAAAATTGCAAGAATAAAAAAGAATGGTTGTTTCTTCTCAAATTTAACAAGAAATACTTTTGTTCTTTATTTATCTTAAAAAAAACTGAAAGGAATGAGAAGAAATTTTTTTAGAAACGTTAGAAAATGCATTATTGCTCGTCGTTCTTTGGTCACCATTCATACTCTTAGTTTTAGATTTTTATTTTTGACAGCTTTTTTTTACATCAGTTTTAGATAGAAACATAATTTCATACAACAAAATTGAAAAGAGCTACAACAAAACAGTGTTGCACAAAAAAAAAAAAAGCTACGACAAAAGAAAAGAGATGATTTAAAACTTAAAATAATGCTAGTTGCCAATAAAAACACATTATGCTAAAAGAAAACATTATACTAAATATCTCAATGTACCACTACTAGAACCGCAAGATTTGACAGAAATATATTATATCAAAAGATGTTATTAACATATTACAGAAACCATAAAAAATGCTACAATTATATAACGTTAGCGAAAAAGAAATTAGTACTTTTTCTAACGTGGCACGTTAAAATATCGTATCATTACAAAGATAGACAATCTTACAAGTTATTGGATTTAATCAAGTTGTTAATTGACTAGCTTTTGACAAAATGGAATCATTAAAAAAAATAAACGGATAAGAACACGTCGGACATGTCGGAAGATGGTCTTATCTAAAATCTAATAATCCTAGTCACCATCACGTGGAATCACCCCGTATAAATACTCTCCTACATCAACACTTTCTCCTCACCACCACCACAACAACAACAAGGAAACAAAGAACAAAAGATTCAAACTTTGATCAAAGAAAACAAAAATGTTGGCAATATTTCAGAAGGCTTTCGCTCACCCACCGGAAGAGCTCAACAGCCCGGCGTCTCACTCCTCCGGCAAATACCCAAAACTCCCCGGAGAAACCCTCTCCGACTTCCTCTCTCTCCACAAAGACACAGCTTTCTCCATGACCTTCGGCGACTCCGCCGTATTAGCCTACTCCCGTCCCATCACCCCTCTTCGCCAGAGGCTGTTCTGCGGTGTAGACGGCATCTACTGTACCTTTCTCGGCGCGTTAACCAATCTCTGCACGTTGAACCGCCAGTACGGACTCGCGGGGAAGAACACGAGCGAAGCCATGTTCGTGATCGAAGCTTACCGAACACTGCGTGACCGCGGTCCTTACCCTGCTGATCAAGTCCTCAGGGGGTTAGAAGGAAGCTTCGCCTTCGTTGTCTACGATACTCAGACCTCCTCTGTTTTCTCGGCTCTGAGCTCTGATGGAGGAGAGAGTCTTTACTGGGGGATCTCTGGCGATGGATCTGTTGTGATGTCTGATGATGTGAAGATTATAAAGCAAGGATGTGCTAAATCGTTTGCTCCTTTCCCTACTGGTAAGTCAAAGGCACACAAGCTTTTTCGTGTAAAGAAATAACATTTGTGAGTTAGATCTGAAGTGTTTGTTTGATGTTTTGTGTTTCTTGCAGGGTGTATGTTTCACAGTGAGACGGGGCTTAAGAGCTTTGAACATCCGATGAACGAGATGAAGGCGATGCCGAGGATTGATAGTGAAGGTGTGTTATGTGGAGCTAATTTCAAAGTGGATGCTTGTTCTAAGGTTAATGGCATTCCTAGGAGAGGAAGTGAAGCTAACTGGGCTCTTGCTAATTCTCGTTAATTTCTTTTATTTTAAACTCTTTGAGTTGTTACTTCTTCTGCTGTCTTGTTGCATTATCCGTTTACTTACTTTCTTTTATGTAATTAGAGGGCCTTTGATGCCATATCAATAAAGAAACTAAATTGCATCTTAGATGAACTTCTCAGATTGCAAGGAAAATAGATGAAGAAACAAACAAAACGATTTCAATTTTTGAGCCACAAGAGAGACAGAAGAAAACAACAGTAGAAAGACAATGTGTTGATGATTCTGTGAATTTGACTTTGATGCAATATGAACAAAGAAACTAATTTTTTTTTTGGCATCTTACACTGCAAAGAGCTACAGATGAACTAGTCAATTTGCAACAAAAATAGAAAAGAAACACAAAAAGTCACCTTTTGATATAATAAGAGAGAGTTGCTAAATATATATATATATATATATATATAAGAGAGAAGAAAACAGAGTTAAAGAACAGTGAATACATGAAAAGTTCGTATGATTTAATAGAGATGGCCTTGTAATGTTCTTCTAGAGATAGCGTTGTAATGTTGTTCGTATGATCTTAATATAATTCAACAGATGTCAAAAACAAAAAAGAACAGTGAAGACATGAAAAGAACTGTTTCTGTGAATTTTGGAAAAGAGTTTTAGATGGACTCTTTACTTGTTAAACTCTTTAAATTGCAAGAAAATATCACCTTTTGATCCATAAGAGGGAGAGATAAAAACAGAGTCGAGAACAGTAGGAAGACAAAAATGTGATGGTTGTGTGAATATGGAAGTTTACAACAAGAAAAACATGATGGAACTTTTGATCATTCATCATCCTTCCACATGTCTGCAAACTCATCAGGCTCCAATGGGTTTGAAAGCTCATGCATCTTTTTCCTCCTTTTTGCTTTGATCTTCTTTGCAAATTTCCCTGCTTTATTTCTTTTCTCCAAGGCTCGGATCTGACGAGCAAAATTGAAAAAGAAAAAAAGATTAAGACTTTGACACAGAAAACCATATCATTTACAGGTACATCAGTAAATGTCTTCTCATCAAGTTGCATATAGAACACAGTACCTGGTTTGGAGATACGTAGAATGGGTTCTCGTAAAGGGTTGGACCTCCAAAGCTGCCTCCAAAGATCTTAATCGGGTTTAAACAAAACCTTGGACCAACCTGTCATCATATTTTCATTTCAATCAACACTAAAGAATCACAACTACGCAAATTATTGTTACTAATAGGTAAAGCCAGACCTCGACAAGGGTCATTTTATCAAGACCACCTCGCGCAACCTTGTCTGCCTCATTATGAGGTACTGATATCTGCAACAGAACATAAAAACAGACATTCACTAAGGATTAGGATATATAATCTGCAAGTCATATAGTTGATCTCTAAGATTTGCTAACTTTCAACCAACCTGGTAATTACGGAACCAGATATGGTCATCGACAATGGAGAAAGCAAACACATGGTCATGGTAAGGTTTGGACTTTCTGTGTTCCTTTGGGATTCCAAAAACCTGCAAGAGAAAACTAATTAGCATAAGGAAGTACAAACCATAACCAACCAGGAACACAAGGGAATGAAAATGGGAGAATGACCTGTGTTAACATCTCTTTCAAGAGTTTCCAGTGCACGTCTTTATCAAAATTGGACGAGAACGTCAAGAGAGGGCGTGACCCTTTCAGATGGTTTCCAGTGAGTTTCAGCTCCTCCATCGTGTGAACTTCACCATACAGAAACATAAGAGACGAACAAGAACATATAAACAGAATACGAGGGGGTTGGAGAAATTACCAGCATTAACCAAGAACTTAACAGAGGGTCCACTAGGGGACTTGACCATCCACATGTAAAGATCTTTATGCTTCCTACACTGAAGTCCATAACAAAATTAACACATACCGTCAGTTCACAGTTTACTACTACTCTATACAAGCAAATTAAGACACGGTGACATTACAAGCTGAGAAACAAATGAACCGAATTTGAACCACACAAGAGTTCCATCAGTTCAGTGATTTGTTCCATCTTCTATGCATCAAACCCTAGAGGTACCAACAAAAGATGGAAACTTTACCTCGAAAAACAAGCAGGAAGAAGAGCCCTTAAGCTCAACAAGCTCATTAAGAGTGGCGCCTTTACTGCTCTTAGCTTCCACCTTACTATCTTTCTTACAATGAGGCAGAAGTGACACTATGTTCAACATCAGATGCCGGTACCTTTACAAACAGATACTTGATTTATTATTATTATTCTTCTACACCATCAAACAAAATTAAAACTCAAAATCAAATCTCAACTCGCTTCACCTGAAACTAATCCGACGGGAACAAGTAACGAGAACCTTCTCTTTATTCCTGAACCCAGGCGCAGACGGAGCAGACACTTCCTTAGCTTCCTCAACATCTTCTTTCTTATCTTTCCAACCTAACAGAGTTCTCTTGGGTCTCTCCGGAGCAGAGTCATCCTTCTTCACCGGAGCCGCCGCTTCAGCCTCGCTGTGCTTTCTCTTCCTCCCCATTCTTTTTTCGTCTATTGCAGAAACAGCCCCAAACTCTTTCTAGGGTTTTAGGACAGGCTCGAACCTAAAAGACAAAGCTGCCTTTAACTCACTTCACGATCACCAAAACGACAACGTTCCGCAATTACAAAATGGGCCGAAGTTTAAATGGGCCTAAGGTTCAACTACAAAGAAAAACTGTTCGCGTCTGTAAACTCTACAAAAAGATCAGTATACCCTCTCTGTTCTTTGTAAACAAATCTGTTTTTTTTTTTCAAAACTCGCTAGTAATATTGCAAACCTCACTCGATTTTTTTCTTTACCATCACTCTGTACACTCTTTTATCCTTTTTATAATATCAAATCCTTATAGGCAAACCAAAGTTCTGAAACGCTCTAATCTCTCCTCTCAAACCTGCAGTGACTATCACCATCCCCCAAGAAGCCGACACGTTCCCTGAGTTAGACAAATCCGTACTCAGACGGTTCCCACTTCTGTTCCTCCCAAACATCAGCTTCTCCTCAGGCCAAGTCGCTGACATTCTATCGAAGAAGTATCCGTTCGTGGCGCTCGAAATGATCCCGTTACGTGGACTGTTGAGTCGGTCCAGAGTTGTTGTCCCTGGCTGGTCTACAGGTGTGGGTGGATGGTTAGCTGTGGAGACTTCGTCTAAGTTGTTGGCTCTGTTTTGGGTGGCTCCCCAAGACTCTGTTGAGGCCATCCCGGGCCATGAGATGGCTGCAGAGACGTCTTGGCTGTGGAAATGCTCGTAAGAGTTTGTGACTGTGACGTTCTTGTTGCTGCTGTTGTTGCTCTTGCTTGGTCGAGAAGCAGGGGATTCGTACTTCCATATGTACACGTTTGAATCCTCGCTCGCTGACACTACGTATTTGCCGTCTGCTGTTATTGAGGCGGAGATTTGGCTGCTCGTGTTTCGAAACCCTGTCAAATAGTGGAAAAAAAGATTGATTACTTTTGCTTGCGAATGAAGTAAACAGAAGACAAAGCTTGAAACTTTGTTTGTTTTTGTTTTACCTTTGAGTTTAGTAACTAGATTAGTTCCATCAACAACGCGGATCCGAGAGTCCGAAGATGTGACTAGCACTTCAGATGAGCTTCCAGGCACAAACTATGGGATGAAATGAGACACAAGCAAGCAACTTTTAGTGCCGTCTCATGAACAAAGCCCCTCAGATTTTGCTCCTGAAGAAGTGAGTGATTCTCTCATTACCTGGAAACCAGTTATCTTTTTCTGATGAGCTTTCTTCTTCTTGTTCTGTAAATTTATCTGGCTTTTCTGTTGCAGCTTGTTATCTGGGGAAAAATAAAACAAACCGTCACTTAATGTTAACGCATTAGGAAACGGTAAAAAATCAAAATCACATTAACAAACTTCATTCATTTACCTGATGCACTGTAAAGACGACAGCTACCTTTGTATGAACCAACCAACGCACCCTTCAAGTTTCAACACATTCTTTAGAAAATTAGAAAACTGTTTAAAGCCAAAAAGATACTGACTTCAGATAATAATGACATGGCAGATTTAGTTTACCTGACCGTCTGGAGTGTAGCAAGCAGAAGTGACCATCTCGTGAAGATCATACCAGTCAACTACTTGCCGATCCAGAATGCTCCACACGCGAACTTTTGCATCTAACGAACCGCTGATGAAGTATCTATCATCAACCGGATTAAATTGAATGCAAGTCACTGTCCCAATCAATAGAGCAAATTATTATTTAGATAGCCACAGAAAGAAACAGATTAAATTAATATTAGCTACTAACCATAATCACTGTGAGAGAATACTTTCAAGCAAGTGTGGGTAGACAAGCTCCACAAACGAACTGTCTTATCCATTGATGCAGACAGCAAATCCTGAGACTTGGACCAAGCAAGATCAAGAACATCATCCAGATGTCCATGAAAGGAACAAAAGGGTTTATCAGAGAGCCCAAAAACAGAATCTGGAACATATATGTTCTCCAAACTCAACGACTTTCTACTCACAGAACTCCTCCCTCTTCTCCTCGGCGACATAGTAGTCGGTTCCGGAGATCCATTACTATTAGCCAAAAGCAACAGCTCCGGTCTATCCAGTAACAACTCTCCTCTCTTCTCAGCCTCAACCACTTGCCAAACATGAATGATGCAGTCCTCGCCGGCGCTAGCGAGATACTTACCATCCAAACTAAACTTAATGCTCCAGATAGAGCCGTTATGCGCTTGAATCTCCTGCGTCTTGTACATCGCCGTGAGCTCTTTGGAAGACTTCCCGTACTGTCTTACCCTAACTCTCTCCGGCCCGTGGAAAGAAGATTCCTGAGAGTCATCCGTAGCTGAGCTCGACCTCCGGCCGCCTCTCTCCGATGACGTGTCTTTATCATCGCTGCTTCGTCTCTCTTTGCTGTGACCAGTCACAACGCTCTTGATGCTCTTGAACCAGCTTCCTTTCTTCTTAGACTTTGATGCATTATTATTATTATTATATTTACTCTCTTCATCATCCTTTGTTGTTTTGGTTGATGCGTTGTCGTTGTTATCAGAATCCTCCACGTTCTGTCTTCTCATAAGCTCCTGAACAATGGGAGAGTGTCCCACAGACATCTCAAACTCCTCCATTGTCATCTGCGTGTCGGTCCCCACTTCCTTCACTTGTTTCCATGTACTACCCTCTTCTTGAATCTCGTTCACCACAAACTGTTTCCCGTTGTCTAGATTCTTAATAGTACACACTTCCACTTCCTCATCCACTAACACACAATCAGAACTTCCTTCTAACCGCAAGGGATCAGTTGAATCAGCACTAACTGTTATACTGATCTCTGAATGCGAGAGCTTAGAGTCAAAACAAGAACATGAATTACCCTGAGGAGGATGATGATAAAGACGGTCACGATCGCTGCATTGGCTAACGGAACAATCTGACTTCGATCTCACGACGAAGGAAGCGCTGCCGCCGACAGTTTCGGAGCAATCTCCGTGATCTCGCCGGACCAACTGATTACACGAGATCGATCGAGAAATGTCAGAACCGGAATCGGAAACGGGCTTTAACCGGGAGCGAACCGGTTCTCGGTTTAGGCCCATTTCGGTTAAAAGCTTAGAGCGTCTCTCGGAGACGGAGGCGGGCTCGGAGATCCAAAGGTCGAACCTTGAAGCGCCCATTGGGAACCGAGGGACGGGGAATGGGTGGTGACGACGGCGGGGGCCACCACCACCGTCTGGCTCTTCGGGGTCATGAGAGGAGATCCGAGGGGAGGATTCGGAGTCGTAATCGGAGTTGGAAGCGGAGCAGGAGCAAGAAGAGGAAGAGACTAAGCGATCAAGAGAGTCGTGGAAGGGCTCCTCCTCCTCCTCCTCTTCCTCGCGGTGGTTGCTCATGGCAGCTTTGGTGACGCCAGCGAAGGCATTCCCATCGGAAAATTCCTCCGCCGGTGATTTCGATCAAACAGAAAGGCGCAGACTTTTTTGGGGAATTAATAACAATTTGTGAAGTCAAAGATGGAAACTTTTGTGGGGATTAAGCGTGTTTTTTGAAGAATTCGAAGAATCAGATTGTGGGTTTTCGGGAAGAAGTCAGATCCGATGAAAGGCAAAGAGAGAGAGAGAGAGAGAGAGAGAAGTGTGTTGGAGGTTCGGTGATGGCTGTGTGTAGAAATCAATGGAGAGAGAGAGAACAAACTTTTATTTTATTTTGTTTTGTTTTTACCTTCTTTTTTTCTCTTCGCTCTGTTTAACTTCATTGCCTCTTTGCACTTTGTAGGCGCTGAAAACTTGTTTAATTTTTTGATTAGATTTTCAATATTTAATTACATTTTAATTTCCGACAATATAGAAGGTATATGATTTGTAAATTGACAATAATTTAAGTGGCCATATGTTTTGCTTAGGAGACCATAATAAATTGAATTTGATTTTAGAGTTTCTGTTTAATAAAAGAAAGGCGTGTAGCATACTGCTATTGTTCCAGTTATTTAATTTTCCTTGATCATCGATTTATTATTTATTAACAGAAAATTTTAATATTGTATTTTCATTACATTTTTATGTATGATACGGCAAGTTCTTAAAGAAAACACTTCTGATAAAATGCCGACACTAGTTTTGCTGGTTTTCTGGTTCACATAATTTATTTTGGTTTTATACAAATATTTTATTTTTTATTAATATATGTAAACAGTTAATGAAGAATAATGAATTAACAGCTTAAATCACAAAATAATTACTGTGATAGTTCGTAAAAGCAAGTTCAAGGCCAAAAACATTCTTCAGATAGTTATTATGTACGTTGCATGGAAGCTTCATCGGACGTCCGTTTCCCGCTTCGGAACCGGAATCGGAATCAGAATCTTGTGGACGCTTGCGGAATCTCGCTTCCAAAACGTTTCTAAAATATTCTCTTTAAAAACATGTTGGAAGCTTACGATTCCGTTTTGGAATCACGCTTCCGTTTTAAAAAAAATGCAATGTATATCAATAAAATATAAAACCGTAGTTTTAATCTATATAAAATAAAAATAATAATTGTAATGAATATTGAGTTATAAATATACAAAAAATAATACTATAAATTATCTTTATGCATTGAGATTTTTTATTAAAGATATAGCACATATTGAAATATATTGTGTCAATTATTTATGAAGTATTGAAAATAATTAATATAATATTTTTTGTAAACTTAATTTATGGGTATTTTTACAGTTTTAATATAAAATCATTTCAAAATTATTATAAATGAATAAATGTTTTATTTCAAATTTACATCATATAATTTTTAGTACTAATTATATATATGGATATACGCTTCCAACATGTACCCACTTCCTAATATTTTAAAAAATCTCGCTTCTGCGCTTCTTTATGCTTCCGATTCCACGTACCCGCTTCTGTTTCCATGTATAACATAGGTTATTATAGTTAAGGTTCGTGGATTATTTTTGAGCCCACGTACAGATTATATACATGAAGCATTAGGACTGTTACTTTAGAGTTTTTTAATATTGAATAAATCGGTGTAATAAAACAGTATAAAGCTCTTACAAAGTGTGAGTATCACATCACAAAACTAAACCATCAATTAACCGATTTAACCATCCAACATATCAAATCACATATACTTTCAAGAAGATGATGATTAACACAATCTATACATCTTTCGCTTCAAAGGCCCACAAAAATATATAATGGAATAACAACCATAAGCAACGCTCAAAGTTGAATTTCTTTAGTGATTATACGAGGTTTATATAACTTTATTTATTTTCATAAATTGGAAAATTATAATTTAAAATAAGAAAATAGTGAAAAACAAGAGTGAGGGAAGAGAAATGGGCCTAAGGCACACAAAGAGTAAATGCAGAGAGAAGAGGACAGCTAATCACATGCCCCTTCCCTACTCTACATTTCCCGTCCCACCGTTATTTACACCACATCCCGTTTCTTCTCTATCTCAGGACCATTTTTTTGTGTGTTTACTGATTAATACTTATTTTATAGAATGCTAATCAAAGAGATTAAACATTTAGCAAACGTTAACGAAAAGAAACCAAAAAACATATGACAACTAATGACATACCGACCACGAGCATAAACATGTTTAAGACACATAGACATGAAAATATCAAATCACGAGCTGTAATTATTATTATTTTTCTATTATGGGTTTAAACTTTAGCTGTGGACGACAAAAAAGAGAGAGAGTAGATTTGTTTGTGGAGGTTTATTGGAATCCTAGATCATACTGGCTTATTGGTTTAGTTTAGTTTTCCTTTTCTTCTTAGCAAGATGTGTCCAACAGATTTACTTTTATTTTAGATCTTGTTCAATAAACATCAAATGATTTTGTTTGTTGTGACACCAAATAATTTCATACGATCACATTAGTAACAGTATGAAGATTTGACGTGAAGCATGTGATTGTTTTATGAAATTTCACAACTTTATTTATGCTAATGACCCTAATATGTTGCATTACAGTGTTTCTGTTTGTAGTAGAGTTGCACTATAGACCCAAAAAAGTTAGTGGTGAAAAATGTGGTTACAATAAATCACAAAAAGACTCCGAGCGATCTTCTCACATTGTGTTTTTAATATATTTTTGATGTTTTGCGTTTTCATGGATTATAATAGATGGTCATTTTTGAAAAAAATATTGCTAATTTTTAAATTCCTCAAACTAGTGCTCTAGGATTTCATCAATAATTTACCATCCAAATAGAATATAACTTTTCATTTTTATTTTACTTAATAAAACAAATTCAGTTTTATTCTCACTTTTGTTAAAATAACATCACTTATATGTGGTTTTTTCTTCTCCACCATTTTGTTTTCCACTTATTTTACCTTTAATTTTTATTCTGACCCTTGGTTTAACACATTTATTTACAACATTGTGTCACATTATTTAATATTTAGTAACCCACACCTTTGGATAAATTGGTTAAATAACGGGCAAATTGGATATAGGTATGTCAGAAAAATTCGAAGCTAACGAGTGACATAACATTGAGAAGATAATGTAAGAGTCAGAATGCTGTTGGGTTAATTCTGACAGTACACATTGATCGCAGTGAAATCAGCTAAAAAGGGTTATTGACTACTACAATTCTACCACTTCTACTAATTCATTACAAATTTTGTAGATATGCTGATCTACAATTTGTGCATGTCAAGAACCGATAGAAACCATCGTAAACAGCATGATTAGTCCATAAATATGATTTCGTCAAAACTAAGTTCTAATCATTTGCACCTTCTCGATGCAGCATTTTTAGTCTATAGAAGGTGCAACATGTGGTTAAAAAAGAAGAAGAAGTTGCAACATTTAAATAATATCTCGAACTATCTTACTTGATACATACTATAAATTAGTTGTAATTATAACTGATTCATCCCGGCAGCCATTCAAATCATAGCATTTCATACTTCAAATCAGTCACAAAGTACCTTCTCGGCCATACATCATATTATGCGAACATTATCACCATTTTTTAT
This sequence comes from Brassica oleracea var. oleracea, assembly GCF_000695525.1. Taxonomy (NCBI): domain Eukaryota; kingdom Viridiplantae; phylum Streptophyta; class Magnoliopsida; order Brassicales; family Brassicaceae; genus Brassica; species Brassica oleracea. Next base: position 39,367,087 of record NC_027752.1, on the reverse strand, counting down.
ATAAAATTAGAAGAGAAAAAGAAAACAAAGTAAAGGAAAAGCGATATTTTTAAGTGATTGTTTTTTGCCAAAAAATAATAATATTATTCTTGTTTGTTTGTATAGATGTTGTTATTTTTTATTCTATTTTAACACCGTATTGTTAAAGTGAAACATTTCCTTGGGTCAAAATCAAAAGCTGGAACTGGTACGATATATATATAAATAATTAAATAATTAAATAAATAATTGTTATGAATCATGAAGTGGATGCTCCATAACCTAGATCATACAAGTTCAAGACTAGAGTTCATTGGGGTTTACATCCAGCCACATAGAAGACCCATTCAATTTTATGTCTTTATGAGTTTGACCATGTCATTATGTAGAGTATCTTTGTAATCAATTTTCCATTTGACTCCACCTTGTATGAACCACTATATAGTGGTGTAAGCAATAAGAAATATACAGCACATTCTCACAGATCTTCTCTCAAATCTTAACACGTTATCAGCACGAGACTCTCTCCACCTGAGCAATCCCATCCGCCGGCGATCATCTCTTTTCCGGCCATCTCTTCCGGCCCTCAACCTTGCTCCGCCGGCCAAGTCTATCCCTCTCACAGTTTTCCGGCCAGCTCCTCCACCTCTCTCTCAACCACCTCAATCCGCGGATCACTCCCTTTCTCTCACGGTGGTCCACTCAGAATCCTTGTGGTGTAAAATGTAAACTAATCAAAACCTAAAGATCTAAGAACATCATATATTTGAATCTTGGATCTATATGAATCCTAAAACTTATAAAAATCTATAGATCTAAAATTATTTCAAATATTAATCTTGAATCTAAGATCTATATGAAATTTGATTCTAAAATTATTTGAATCTCTAAAGATCTAAGAATCTCTAAAAACTTATAAAACTTATTAATAATCTAAGATCTATATGAATCTTGTTTCTAAGAACTATTTGAATCATAAAAAATATTAGAAAAAATCATAAAATCATAAGCCTTTAAATCGGCTCTCCATTTTTCTCCTATTTGATCCGACCTTAAATCCGGATTGTCTAAAGGATCAAAACCCATAATCAAACCCTTTGATCATCCGCATCACCAGCTATTCTAGCAGGATGAATAAGCCGGCCATCAAAAACCTCACCATCAAAATTCTTAAATCTAAATATGTATCTTGATGGCCATTATACATATCAATCCCCTAAATCCTTCTTGCTGGGTTTTCAACACCAGCAAATCCAAAATTCAAAACAATCAAAAACATCAAGAGCCATATTCGGCCAGATTCTTTGAAAATCAGTCAAACCAAATAAAATCGAAATAAATCCTAATCAATGTATATCTTTGACCACTGATGTTTTTTTTGTAACTGATAAAATTTTAAAACTTTTCTGATTTTATAAATGCATATTTAATTTTTATAAATGCATATTCGATTTTAATAAATGCATATTTGATTTTAATAAATGCATATCTTT
>NC_027752.1:39365042-39365239 GCF_000695525.1 Brassica oleracea var. oleracea | reverse complement strand
ATTCATATTGCTTGCATCTAATTGATTCATATTGCTTGCATCTAATTAGATTAAATCGGTTATTGTTTAAACTAAGCATGTTTGGTTTGATTGAAATAATAAACCAGCTTTGAAACCGATTGATTGAAAATCTAATTGAATTTGTTCTAGACATATCCTGAAAATTATAAAATTTTCTTGTCTTGGTTTACCCTGTA
>NC_027752.1:39363212-39363625 GCF_000695525.1 Brassica oleracea var. oleracea | reverse complement strand
TTTTATACTAACCAGCCTAAGATAGGTTAAATGGTTATTCATTAAACCTTAGAAAAGGTTATAGACCATCACCACAAATTAGCCAAATTTTGGTAATACTTATGGTTGGTCGAATTCTCAACATGAACCAACCAAGCTGTGGTATGAATGAATAAGCTATCATAAAGATAAGCTATAAGATCGAAGTTCATCCTTGAACAAAAGGTATAGGACCACATTATGCGTTCATATGCGACCCAACGGGTCCGACCATCATATATGAAGATAATGCAGCTTGCATTGCTCAACTCAATGACGGGTATATCAAAGGTGACCGAACCAAACGTATTCTACCCAAGTTCTTTTTTACCCATGAGTTGCAGAAAGCTGGAGAGGTCAACGTCCTTCAGATCCGGTCTAGTGAAAACTCAGCC
>NC_027752.1:39354466-39363153 GCF_000695525.1 Brassica oleracea var. oleracea | reverse complement strand
TAGCAAGATTGACACGCGTAGACTCAAGGACCTTCAGTGATGTCCAAATCAGGGGGAGTAATGTGTGTTGTACTATTTTTCCTTTCTCTGGTTTCCCTTTTTACCACATTGGGTTTTGGGTTTTCCGGGAGAGGTTTTAATGAGGCAACATTAGCATGTTACAAACCCTATATGGTTATGGCATCCAAGTGGGAGTGTTATGAATCATGAAGTGGATGGTTCATAACCTAGACCATACAAGTTCAAGACTAGAGCCCATTGGGGGTTTACATCCAGCCACATGGAAGACCCATTCAACCTTATGTCTTTATGAGTTTGACCATGTCATTATGTAGAGTATCTTTGTAATCAATTCTCCATTTGACTCCACCTTGTATGAACCACTATATATAGTGGTGTAAGTAATAAAAAATATACAACACATTCTCACAAATCTTCTATCAAATTTATCAAGTGGTTGTTTTTTACCAAAAAATAATAATATTATTCTTGTTTGTTTGTATAGATGTTGTTATTTTTTATTCTATTTTAACACCGTATAGATGTTGTTAAAGTGAAACATTTCCTTGGGTCAAAATCAAAAGCTGGAACTGGTACGACATATATATAAATAATTAAATGAATAAATAAATAATTAAATAATTAGGGTGATATGATAATGAAATAAGAAATTAGTAACAAAAATATTTATTACAAAAATAGAGAGTAAAACTTGTCAGTGTCTTTAGATCAGCTACGTCCCTCTTCTTCTCCCCATTCTTTTGTTCTTCCAATGTGTAATACTTGTATTGTAACTGAAAGTTGTTTCAAAGAACCCAAAAACATATGATCATTTGTAATCAAAGAGAACCCAAACCTCGAGTATTACATCACAGTAATACTAGTTTTGAAACAGAAAAATAAACCTGAAATCACATATGATTGATTGTCTTTGATCCTCACTTATAATACGTTTAGCTATCAAAACTTAATTAGTAAAACATATTCAGTCTGTTATAGTGCGCGAGATTACCTTATGATAACGTAACGTTTGATAACGTAACGTTATAAACGACTGTTTTCGGCAGATAACGTTATAAACAATTATATATTTGGGTAAGTTTGTTTGTTCCTTTGAATTTAAACGGAAATTTATCCTATGGCTACTTTAAAAATGAATGAGAATCAAACTATGTTTTTTCTGAACTTACCACGTTCAAATATTCTCGAAGTAAAAGGAAAAGAAACAGGCTCAAGTATCCAAGTAGCTTCGGAGGATAAAAACTACACATAGGTTATATAGCTTACAGGCACATCTTATCGAAGAAAAGGAAAAGACGATAATAAAGTCAACAACTATTATTATCTTTTGTAATTTGTAAATAGGTGTCTAACTAATTTATGTTAAAATATTAAAATAAAATTATTATCAGTAAAGATACACAAAACCGTTAGGAATTAAATGGTCTGAATCATTCTCACCCACCAACTTTTTTTTTTTTTTTTGTCAAACCTTTCGTAGATAATTAGTTCTTAGAACCAGTGTTTACAAGAACCAAGGAGTTAAGGAAAAGTTCAAACAGAGCATCCTTTGTTAGCCGATCAGCTTCTACATTACAACTCCGAGATACAAACTTAAAGGAGATAGAGTTTAGGGAATCACTCAACACTGATGTCATGGAGTATCCCTTTCAAAGCAATCACCGACTTGTTTCCAGTGATAAGAGAGATTAGACACTTAGAATCTGAGAAACAGATCATGTCTTGAATTTCGGAAGACACAGCCTCTTCTATGGCTGTCTTGAGCGCAAGAGCTTCAGCCACAAGTGCAGATGCCACAAATTGTCGTGGAGCTGAACCTGTAAAGCGTATTACCCCGTTAGGCTCCAAACAGATTCAGCCCAAGCCTCCTTCACACGAAGAGCTGTTCCATGCTGCGTCCGAGTAGCATTGGTGTGCAGCTGGGTTTTGTTGAGGTTGTGCCTCACAAGGCGTGTAGTCTTTGGTTGAAACAGGGTTCTGTTTTGCGATTTGGCTATCTTGCCATTCTTTTGCACTTCTAATCGCTTTCAGTAGTACCTCTGTTTCCGAGAAAGACTTTTCCTCAAACAAAAGCTGGTTTCTAATTGTCCATAAAACCCACATGATCGATGGGTATAAGGGGAGCTCGAGACCCGTAGGTGGTAGATTTTGAAGCCGCGTGCACTGATGTAGGAGGTCTCCCATCGACGACCCTGCATTGATACAAGGTACATGTCACAAGGGAGCCAAATTCCAAACATTCTTAGCAAAAGGACAAGAGAACATGACATGTAGTGTTGTTTTTGCGCCTCCACATCTCTTACATTGCCCTTCCACCTGAATACCTCATTTTTTTAGCGAGTCCCCTACTGCGATTGCATCATTCTTCAGTTTCCATAAAAAGTGCTGCAATTTGGGGGAGCAGTTTACATTCCAAATGCATTGCCTCCATTTGAAATCATTCTGGTTGTTTGGAGCGTTGAGCTTTGCCACGGCATAGCCCGTCTTCGTAGTGTACTCGCATGTTCTCTCCAGTAACCACACCCTCTCATCTTTCATTGAACAGGAACTAGGAACTAGTTTCAAGATGAGGTCTTCGTACTGAGGCAATAAGCTTCTAATCTTCCGTACGTCCCAAGTAACAGAGTTAGGAAGCATCAGCTCATTCACTCGTGCCTGTTGGGAGAGAGCTGTGGTAGGGCCTATTGGACAGAGATGTTGCGACGTCGAGAGCCATTTGTCGTGCCAGATACTGATAGATTTGCCATCTCCCACAGCCCATCCTAGCCCTTTCTTTATTACTTCTCGGCCAGCCAAAATGCCACGCCACCCGTGTGAGGCAGAGTTTGGGGAAGAGCATTCCATAATCACTTCATCTCGACAATATTTGTTGAGTAAAGTCTGGCCTAGCAGCGAGTCTGGATTTTTGAGCAATCTCCATGTATGCTTCGCTAGCAGGGCAGCATTAAAGACTTCAATTTCCTTAAAGCCAAGTCCTCCAGCGCTCTTCGGTAATGTGAGTTTATCCCATGAGACCCAGTTCATTTTCCGGAGATCCGGCTTCACATCCCACCAGAACCGAGTGAAGACGGACTGAATTTGCTTACACAAGGATACCAGTAGCTTGAAGCATGACATCGCATAGGTGGGCATCGCAGCCAATACTGACTTTAGCAGCACCATTTTCTCCGCTCCGGACAGGAATCTCGACGTCCATCCATGCGCCCTTTGTCTGATCCTGTCCACTATGCTCGCAAAGATGTCTCATTTTTTCCGTCCGAAATGCTCCGGTAGTCCAAGATACTTCCCAATTCCACCTTCATTAGGAATATTCAGCTCCGTTTTGACCCTTCTTCTTGCTTCTGAAGAAGTTTTCGAGGAGAAGGTGATGGTCGACTTCTCATGGTTGATACACTGCCCGGATGCAAGTTCGTATCTGCGGAGGATAGAGAGGAGTGTTGCACAATTCGCTGCTGTAGATTTCCCAAAAAACATCGTGTCGTCCGCAAACAAAAAATGATTGATCGGAGGACAGTTTCGTGCTATTTTTATACCAGGGAGCGCACCCACCAACCTCTATTTAGAGCTCGTTGGCATAACTTTATTCATTCGTTGTCGTCAGTTGAAACATATGGAGTATAATAAATCAACATTATATACATTATTCATTTTAAATCACTTTATTTCAAACATGTTCATTTTTCCCCACGTAACAATATATAGCAGCTTGTGTTCTCTATGGAATTCTCGAGGCCGTTCGCAAATATTGTCAACATGTGTCTATATTTGTGAAAGCTAAGCGAGCCCTACACACATATTGTTGAGGTCACTCGTAACTATTAACAAACGGGAAGACAAATCATGACCAAGCAAAAATTATCGTGCTTTCTTTTTACTTATCTTTATGCAAATGTCGGAAATTTCATTGACCTTTTGTGTTCTTATCGGCTACGAATGTAAAACTGCGTAGATAATTCCTTCCATTTATGGTAGAATTTTCTGTGTTGGGGCAAAAATAGGGGTTGACCATATATTTCTTGTTTGGATAGAAATAGACGCACACATGTAACTTTCTTGTATAGAGACATGCTATTATGATATAGTTGTTTTGATTTTCTTACATTTATAAGATAAATCTTCATAGTATTTTCTTATCTCAACATCTATATATTAATTAGCTTAGTTTGATACAAGAAAAACTATTAGGATCGGATAAGATAGAATTGTATTAGGATTTAGGTGTCGAATTGTAGTCATTATCGCATTATTTCTTTAGTAGGATATATATCATTCTCTATTCAACATCTATATATATATATATATGTGTGTGTGTGAATCTGATGAATCCATCAATTTAACTATCCTAATCATAAGTTCATAACATTTTTTTTCTGAAGCGATCGAGTATGATCTTGTAATCATATCTAGAATCTAGATATTGTGCTTGTCCTCTACAATGACTGAAATTTGTACCCAGTCGAAACCAGTAAACATATAAAAGCATATATAATGTATATATTGGGCAGTATAAAATGTGATTTTACGTGAATTTTAAGCATTGATACTCTTACAGTCTTACGTACCTGCAAAATCACAAAACAGTAATGCAGAATCACTCAAGTTTTAGAGGGTATAAAAGAGATTCGAGCCTTGTGTATATAAGCCAGGATCTATTTGTTTATTAAGACTTTTTAACTAGTTTGTTTATTAAGACAATCCAGAGAAAAAAACATATACCGACATGCAGCTTACACCTTCTCATCAAAGAGGCCTTTTGATGGCTATATTGTTTATAATATTTTTATATCTGTGGCAGTTCATTAAATTAACAAGTCACGGTAATGCATTGTCGTTTTTAAAATTACTTGGAGGTGACTACTCAAGTATACGAGAAGACACTTAAGTCAGTTTTTTTTTTTTTTTGATCAAATACTTAAGTCAGTTTTTAAGATGTTAAACTGATTATAAAATCAAGAGAAAGTACAGAGGAAAATGTGGCTTAACAGTATCTGAGATCTAGCAAAGGACAAATGGGTGTGAGCAATCATTAAGTTTCTCTCTGGTGATCCTCTGAAAATTAAATTTTAACTAATAAAAAAATGCAAAACGCATTTTCCCACATGACAAACATACGTAACTACGTTCGTGTAATGTGTGGATACAAGCGATAAATACACACAATGTATTGTATGATTAGATGTGAATATGTATGCGAACGTGCATGTGTAAGTATTAAGTTTGTACTTGGAGGCGTGGAGCATGTATAGATTTTTGTATAGATTTTGGCTATAACCCGTGGGTTATAACTTATAAAACCCCCAGAAGAAGGTTTTACTTTTTGTTAACTTTTTTTTAACAAACTTTTTGTTAACTAAAGTTAAAAAACAAAAAAAAACTTTTTGTTAACTAAAGTTGAAATTTGGAATTTTTTAAAATTAACTAAACCCCCATTATAATTCAGAAATTTTAAAATATATAAATATTCCGCTCATATTATTGAATTAAATATACGTTATTGATAATTGTTTGTAAATTGGTATCCTATATCACAATGTACTAGTGGTCATGTGCTATGATGACGCATGTGTTGGATTATTATTGTTATGCCACCAATTGTTTTTTATTTTTATTTTTCTCATAGTTATACTGTCCTAATGCCTAACGCCTTGCTGCTAAATTGTCAATACTTATATATACTATGATATTCGGTATTTCATATTTAATCTTCAACAACGAAATGAAAATAGACTTTGATTTTCCAGGCTCTATCCGTAGTCATAGTCAACAATTACTCTTACAAGTTGGGGCCATAACAGTGCATGTAACTTCGAATTTGATATCCAAAGAGATGTCGCTATGGGCAGAAAAGCCCAGCCCAACACGAACCTGAAATAAATCCATCTACTGAAAGCTCGAATTCAAAAGAATCGAAAGTATGAAATGGTAGCTGAAACTGAAAATAAAACTTGTGAAATGTAAATAAAAGTTGAAATTAATGAGATCTATAGAAAAGGATTACAGAGATCAAACGACACATTTTATTCACTTTTTCCACTAATGACATCATGATAGTTCTTCCCACTACGGAGATTCTGAGTCTGCATTGATTTCATCTATAGATTTGTTTTTATTGACACACCAATTAATGACATCACCAATAAATATTGCATCAGTGAAGAAAAATATATCAAAAGCTTTTTCATGTTTTTACTGAATTTTATACTGTGAGCCATAATAGAAGGGCTTAATCGCGGAAAAAAATGTGTGAATTAAATAAGACGGATTAGAAGAAGAAAAAGATTAAGCATTGAGAGTTACAGAAGACTTGACTGATGATGAAATGAATCTCATTACTTCCACCAATTGAAACATCTCAGTGCTAGTTCAATTCCTCAGGGAGTACCAAACTCCTCATTTTCTGTTTTCAAAACAGAACTTAACCGGATAAATCTCAGTACTAGTTCAATTCCCAAATCAAGCAAAACCAGAACGGTTAACCATACCAAAAGAAAAACAACGATTCATTTTTTTTTGAACACCTAAAAAAAAAACAACGATTCACAAAGCATGTTTTCTACTCCTTACATTACGAGACACACGATCACAAAAAACAATCACTTCTCAATGTATCCTCAAAGACACCATCAAATTTTTAACATCACATCGGATAAGTAACACTGGAAACTAAACAAACTCACTGCCCACACGAAGATAGTTTCCAACACTTTGAAGCCTAAACATAACTTGCTGTAAAAGTATGACAATGTTTAGTAGGACGGATTCTGGTAAGCATCTCTAGCACGAGAGTAGCAAACGTAATAGAACTGAGAGACGATAGCGGTGAAGAGGGTAAAAGCAGCACCAGCGGCAAACACACCTCTCCTTATAACTTCACAGCTTGGCGGGTTTTCGATGTTCCACATCGTTCTGTATTGTGTGTGGTACGCGTTTCTGATTGATGCAGCAAGCAAACATACCTCAGCGACCAGGAAGAATACCCTGCAAGAGAATAGTAATAAAAAGGATCAAACCACAATCTGAAAATTATAAAGACTTATATGGGGAAGAGTTGTGTGTTGGTTACCAGCAAATGAGGAAGAGAAGGAGGGCACAAGCTCTTGAACCGCCGGGGTTAAGGGACTTCCCACAGCAGAAGCAACGGCTAGCACTCATGATAAGGACTTGGCTTATAAAGAGGAGAAGGAACGCACCAGCTCCATAGCTTGTAGCAATGTCCGTGCCGTACACACAGTACTCATATGTCTTCTCAGTGTCCGTTACAACTTTTCCCTGTCAAAACAAAGCCTACTTTTGTATAAACCGCTTAAAAGAACATAAAGAAAAAACTCTGCAGAGCCAATACATACTATTAATAAATTTTAAGCTCTGTAGAAAATTCTAGGTCATGAATCAAAATCATGCATCTGTATCCTTCCAAGTTTATCTAAAAATGATATAATTCTATAGTACTGCTTGTTCACACTTGGCATCCAACAGTTTCTTGAATAGAGAACAAACAAGGCTGTGGAGTTTCAAGAACTACTTAGTCGAGAGATTCTCAAGATGAAATAAACCAAAACCTATCAACTAAGGAAGAATTCAGAGAGGAGAGAGTATGGGACTTACGACACTTCTTCTCTGCTCGGCGGCAATGGCTAAACCAACGGCGATGAGATCGAGGATGAACACAATTATGACTACGAGCTTCGAAGCCATTGATGATTTCCTCAGAGCTCACTCTCTCTCTCTCAAGTAGCTTTCTGATGAGTTGGTCTTTCTTTCTTTCTTTCTCTTGAAGGTACAACAAGATGGATAACCGTTGACAATAAATGTTGTTTATTTAGTAAAAGAAAGGAGTTATAAGAATGATCAGAGAATGAAAAGTCGGGATGGTCTCTCTCCTCTCCTAGAGAGAGAGTTCTCTCTCGTTTTTCTTCTTCTCTTATCAATTGAAAAAATCTTTGAGAGAGGTTAGAGATTGTTTGAGAGTGAGAGACATCATCCTTTTAGTTCTCCGGCTTCGGTTCAACCGACCGGATTTTGTCTCCGGCGTTCTCGCGTTCTCCTCCGGCGTTGGACGGCTGGCTTTTGTTTCTGGGTGGCGGTGGCTTCCTCAGTTCCGCTTCGCCGGCTTTTGTCTCCGTGTCATGCCCCTTTGGTGTTGACGGCGGCTCTCACCGGGATTATCCCGGTTTCTTTTGACCGGCGTTTCTGTTCTTCCCCTTTGCAATCGACTCTCCTTCCTCGGTTTCGATGTTCGATGGTTGAGGGATGATTGAAGACGATTGATTCTATTGGAAACGTGAGTCTGTGTTTGACTCGATCAAGCGTAAAGATGGTTCTGGTTGAGCATCTTTCGTTTATCCCGGTTGTCTGATCTCTTCTTCTTCAAGCTTTTTGTTTCAATCGGTTCGACTCTCGTTGGTTTGAGTTCGTTGTCTCTCGATTGGAACTTCATCAAAGAAGAAAGATCCTTTGGCTCGTGAGGTTATGGGTAGATCTCACGCTCAAGTTTCAAGCACCTTCAATTCTGTTATCGCTTTCGTTGAGGTTTTTTGAACGAGATCCTATTCCGGTGTGTTTCCGGTGGATCTGCCGATTAGACCTTCGCCGGAATCGTTCTGCTGGCTGAAGATCGGTGGTGACTCGCATGGTGGACACGTGTCCCGGCCACGCCAAATGTTAAC
>NC_027752.1:39329241-39351561 GCF_000695525.1 Brassica oleracea var. oleracea | reverse complement strand
GAGGTTAGAGATTGTTTGAGAGTGAGAGACATCATCCTTTTAGTTCTCCGGCTTCGGTTCAACCGACCGGATTTTGTCTCCGGCGTTCTCGCGTTCTCCTCCGACGGTGGACGGCTGGCTTTTGTTTCTGGGTGGCGGTGGCTTCCTCAGTTCCGCTTCGCCGGCTTTTGTCTCCGTGTCATGCCCCTTTGGTGTTGACAGCGGCTCTCACCGGGGTTATCCCGGTTTCTTTTGACCGGCGTTTCTGTTCTTCCCTTTTGCAATCGACTCTCCTTCCTCGGTTTCGATGTTCGATGGTTGAGGGATGATTGAAGACGGTTGATTCTATTGGAAACGTGAGTCTGTGTTTGACTCGATCAAGCGTAAAGATGGTTCTGGTTGAGCATCTTTCGTTTATCCCGGTTGTCTGATCTCTTCTTCTTCAAGCTTTTTGTTTCAATCGGTTCGACTCTCGTTGGTTTGAGTTCGTTGTCTCTCGATTGGAACTTCATCAAAGAAGAAAGATCCTTTGGCTCGTGAGGTTATGGGTAGATCTCACGCTCAAGTTTCAAGTGCCTTCAATTCTGTTATCGTTTTCGTTGAGGTTCTTTGAACGGGATCCTGTTCCGGTGTGTTTCCGGTGGATCTGCCGATTAGACCTTCGCCGGAATCGTTCTGCTGGCTGAAGATCGGTGGTGACTCGCATGGTGGACACGTGTCCCGGCCACGCCAAATGTTAACGCGTGGTGATCGAGTCGGCCGCGTTCTTCCATAGGATTTCCTTTTGTTGGGCCTGTTGGACCGTTTGTATATTTTGTTTCTTGCCCGGTTGGACTTTTGTATTGTTGACTTTGGTTTTTTAATGATAGCAAATACTTCCAGTGAAAAAAAAAAAAGAATGAAAAGTCGGCAAGATTGGTAACGTTTTAGAAAAAATAATGGATTAGTTTAAAGGTCGCAGTCTTTTTCACCAAGACAAAATTGAGTGGCTTACATCTAACCCGCCTCAACTGGCGACTGCTGTATACTACGCGTCGGTTTTACCGGCAACTGGTACTTCCGGTTTGTCGGTTGTCTTTTCAGAAAATGGCCAATAAATAGAGACCAACAAAGATTGCTGGTCAATGGCTTTGCAATTAATTTAGTCATGCACGCATAATGATGATCTTTGTCCTGCTTAATAATTTTAAGCATTGTTTAGGCATTAATTAATATACATTTAGTACTCTATGTTTTATACCTTCCCATGAGGTCCACATTGCTACGATAATTTGGGATTGTTCATAGTTAAGAAAAACAAAGATTTATATTTGCTTTATTACCCTCCCAACTAAAAAACTTACTATGTAAATATATAAATGTATATGCTAACTAATTTCTATAAGTGTGTAAGATTTAGATACAGTAAATAAATTTAAAAGATACAGTAAATACATCGTCTTATTTACAGTCTTTTATCGTTTTGTTTGTTTTGGAAAATAGATTGATTAGATGAGAAAAATACAAAAATAGCACTAAATCAAGTTTTTTTCCCAAGCTAGCACTCAAGGTCAAAAGTCACAAAATAGCACTTAATGTTTTATCAAAAGTCACAAACTTAGAGTTTAGAGTTAAAGGGTGGGGTTTAGGATTTAGGGTTTGGGGTTTAGGGTTTAGAGTTTAGGGTTTATGGTTTAGAGTTTAGGGTTTAGAGTTTAGAGTTTAGAGTTTAGAGTTTAGGGTTTAGGATTTAGAGTTTAGGGTTTAGGGTTTAGAGTTGAGAAATGAGGTTTTGGGGATAAGATTTCAAATTTTAAAAAATAAAAAAATTAAAAGTTTCAAAGGATAAACTTAGAAATATGCTATTTTGGTCATTTTAGTTTTTGAATGCTATTTTTGTGATATAAACTTAGAAAAGTGCTATTTTGGAGATTTGTCCTGATTAGATTTTGATTGATAGATTTCATTAATTCGTCTAATTTAAGATTTGATATCTTAAATTTTAAGAACAAAAAACAAACGACGATTGAATTGCCAGTGGTGGATGAAACTCGTGAAAATGTTTGTTGAGTTACTTTTTTTCATGGGAGCATCTCTAATGTAAATTTTTTTTTTTTTTTAAATGGACTAAAAATAAATATGAAGTAAAAATGCTCTAATTTTACTCCATTTTTTCCATAATGGAATGATGACAAAAAAAGACTACTTCCACTTATGAAGTAAATTTTATTATAGAGTGATATATGAAGTTGAGTTGAATCATTCCTTACTTCATATTCACTTTTACTCTTTTAGAGAAAAAAATGGAGTGGGAATGAGATCTCCTTAGTACTCTTCATATTCGTGATTAATGGGGATTCTTATGGTGTGGTTCTTATCGTAATATAAAAAATCATATTTTAAATTTTAACTAAAAAGGTAAGAACCGGTTCATAAATATCTTATTTAAAAATCGATTCTTAGTTTTTTAGTTAAAAGTTAAGAAACGATTTTTTATATGCCGCTAAAAAGTTAGACCCTAAAAACTTCCATTAATCATGGTCTTAGAGCATATTCAACTCACCTTTATATTTGACTCTATATGCTATAATAGAGGAAAATCTACTCCTACTCACCTCTATTTCTTTCCCTATAATAGAGATTGCTATTTTTTCCTCTATATTTAAGGGAGAAAATAGCATTCCTCTATAATAGAGATGTACTTTTTTTATTTACAAAATAGTCATTTAATTTTTGTGATTATAACTAAAATACATGTTTACGAAGAAATACAATTTTTACATATAAATGCACAGATTTTTGTTTACATACTAATTTTTAATTTTTATAATTATAAATAAAATAAATAAAAAGATATCTAATTATTTTATGTTTACATACTAATTATTTTATTTTAAAGTCAGACTTTTTATTTAATGAATGATATCTAAAATTTTATATTGATAATTAAAACTATTAATTAGAATTTAATTTTAAAATTTTAACATAATTTTACATATTTATAACATCTTAAAATTAAACTTAAATATTGAAACAACTTAATAATTAAATATTAATCAATACAACATGTTGAAACAACTTAATACTCCGGTAAATTACTTCCGGATCCACAAAAATTGTTAAAATATTGTCCAAACGACGTGGGTGGAGGAGGAGTTTGCTGATTTTGTTGCTAGTGACTGCGCTTTTGTAAAATATGTGTTTTCTTTACTTGGAAATGTTCACGGACATTTGGATCTTCTATAGAATTTACGTCACAAAATAATTTTTTTTTCCCTTCATCTGTTTTAAAGCAAAATTTTGTCTTTGAATCTCCAACTGATGTTTGTCTTTGTTCACTTGACTTCTTTAGGTTCTCTAAGAATATTTTATTTCCTTCTTCTAGTGTATTGGAAGAGAAGCTCCACCACCAGAAGTCCAAATACGAGATGATGAAGATAATCGGTTCTAATTCTAAGTTGATTCAGAAAAATCAAAGATAAAGAAGCTCATTTCTCACTTCGGAATGCATTAATTGACCATTTATGGGAAAATATAGTAATGAGATGTTTAGATAATGTCTAGTTTGTTTTATTATTATTTTCTAATGTCATTTGTAATAAAATGTTTAATTTAAATAATATTGCAATTTTATAAAAAAAATTAAAAGTTATAATAAATTGGTTAATTTACAATATTTATAAGTTAAATGTGTTATTTATAAAATAAAAAAAATATTTTAAAAATATTCTTTTATAGAGAAAAAAATAGAAAAATATATTGGGGAGATACTCACCTCTATTACGGAGTTACTATATTATAGAATAAAAAATAAAGGAATACATCGGAGATGGTTTTAATAGAGTAATGCTGTACTGATGTACCAATGTACTGTCGCTTATAAAAATAGCGTACATTAATGCATTTGGATTTTCATATTCCCTATTGGAAAAGAAAAACCGCGTTTTCCCTTATTCAGTACCATAAGTAAATCATAATACTATATGGCTTTAAATTACCACTTTTTAAGGGCTATATATAATAGTAGATCTTTTTCACTACGGATATTATCATATATTAACATCTCACTGTTAGATCATTCTTAAAGGCTCGCTTCATCTTCCTACCGAGGAAAGGTAATGATGTTTGCCAAGAAAACAGAACAGAAGTTCGGATGCTATTGTAATGTTTTTGCTGTTTGGTCTCGTTCTTCAAGATGGCAAAAAGCTTCAAAGTGGTAAGAAACCAAGTTTACTTGTATTAGAAGGTAATGGTTATATGAATTTTGTTCAAGTATCTAATTAATAATATGATGTCTTATTTGCAGCAAACTCCATATCCAGAATCTGCTATGTTCTGTCAAGGTGCAACGAGCACGAACAGAGTGTATGGTCAGACAGTCCCGGTCCGATATTGCTCAACTCGTTCCTTACGGCCGCTTTCGTGAAGCACTTCCTAAGGTAATATATGAGAATAAATAATCTTATCTTAGTTACCATATAAATTTGCTTATTTCACAATATATGAGAATAATCTCGAGGATCTTGCCTTATGTTAAAATTTTCCTTAAATCAATCTTGTAATTGAGGTTTTAAATTGAAACTGTAGGCGAAGCAGTTCTATGAAGATGAGAGAAGGCTATTAGCTTACGATCAGGTCAAGTACTTGTGCACATCTATATTGCAGAGTTTTTCTCCCCTACTTCATCAAAGGTAAGTGGTTCTTGATAACTTGCACCACAAGGTTTCATTGAAGTTTAATAGTTCCAGAACCTAAGTCACTTGTGTTTCTCTCGACAGCGATGTTCATCTCTTACCGGATGAAATGAAAGAAGCAATGGCCGGACTGATATTTGCCGCATCAAGAATCGGGGAGCTTAAGGAGCTACAAATCATAAGGTGCTTGTTCGTTCAAAGATTTGGGCAGAAGTTTGACAAAGATTGCGTAGATTTGCGTCCAGGGAACCTAGTGAGCTCGGAGATAGTTAACATTCTAGACACGACTATGCCGCAAGATGCAATTAGTCCAGAGATCATAATGGCAATTTCACAAAAGTACCAAACCGACTTCATTACTTCCGTGGATTCAATAACTGAAGATTCAGCTTCACTTAATAATCTTGGCAATGCTGATTCTGATACGCTTGCAAGGAGAAAGAAAGTCACGAAGGAGAATCCAAAGTGTCTGCATACAGATCGTGGAGAGTCTCAAGAAAGAGATCGGTCAAAGTTCATGAGATAAAAGTTTGATTGTGATTGTGGTTTTGCTTTGATGTTTCCACTAAAACTCATGTATTGCTGATAGTAAAACTACTAAAAGAACAAAAATAATCTTTTTATTTTTAGTTAGTTTTAGAATTTAGTATGTTTTGTCTTGCTTAACTTATATGGTGGTATCATACATTGTTTATATTGAGATTCATCTTTTGTTCTTATAGCGAGTGGAACTATTGAACTGAAAGATTTATTTGAGTCCCGAAAAAATTTGGGGCTATTGCTGATTAAACGTATAAGAGCAACTACAATGATAAGAAACCACATAAGTTTCAAGAAAAAAATACTCTTTCTGTTTTATAATAAATGTCATTTTAACATTTCTTCTTCTTACACAAAAAAGTTACTTTAGAATTCTAATGCAAATTATACTTACTTTCAGCTGAAAATTAATTGCAAACTGCATTGATTTTATAAATAATTTTATTTATCTAAAATATTATTGGTCAAAAGTGTAATTAATAACAATTTAAATACATTTCAGTCATTTTCTTAATTTGTGTGAAAAATCTCAAAGTGACACTTATTTAAAAACGGAGGGAATATTAGTATTATAATTATTCAATTATGTTTAATTTTTTCTTAGCCAACAAAATCACTAATTTTTGCTTACATGATGACATGTGTCTTTTGGGTATACTAGTTTCTAAAAACCTCTAAGATTAGAACTTTTGGTCTTTTCTATCTTAATTTTTTTTTTCTTAAATACGTAAAACCTCTCTTAATACTCATTGTTGGAACTCCTTAGAAGTCTAAGAGCATGTCCAATGGTTAGAGCTCTTGATGGGTTCTAACCATTAGTTTAATTATTAAGTGTGTACTTTATGAAATTAAGAACCCCTGTTAATATAATTAACTTTGTGAAAGACCAATGGGAGAACCCCTTTGAGGTTCTTAAATTTTTTTTTCAATTATTGATGAAAACCGATTAGTTGCACTAGGTGCAAGTTTCTTACTTGTAGCTGAAAATACAACCAAAACGCTACTACATTTCACTAGCTAAGATTAAAACTCTCTCACTCTCTGTAATTCTTATGGCATAGAGTTTGGAATAAGTGGCATTACTTGTATCATGGCAAAGACAATGAGCACGATGAGAGCACCGAACAAGAATGGTCCGAGGAAGTTGAAGTCATATCCTCTCTTAGCAGCCTAGAAGGTGTACACGGTGAGGGAAAGCACCACAACCGTTGTCAAGATCGCTGACTCTAGAATCACTTTCCCTGTTCCAACACACAGAAACATACATTGTACGTAATGCAAAACAGAATCGATGTAATTGAACAACAAAGGGAATGATATTTTACCATTGGTGAAGGCACATGTCAATCCAACGACAAAAGCCAGAGCCAAAGTGAACACCCCCAAGAAAAAAAAACAAGCAAAAACATTTAAAAAAAAACATCAGCCATGTAAGTTTCAGAGTCGTATGCTTACACTTACCTTAACAGAAATAATGGCATGGTCAAGAAGAGGAAGCAGATTAGTATGGTTGAACAGAGACCAAACACGAATCTCCTCCCGCACCAATTCTAGCTGCTCCTTGTTCTGAAGGGACCTTCAGGAAAGTCAATGTTAAGCAGCCTCCTCCCCTGCATCCAAGAAAACAATGACAAAATCAAAATCTGATTTATTCACAGGTGAAGTTGATTAGTAAAAGCTTATTTGTATCACATTGTCATACTCATACAGAGAGAAAAAAAACACAAGGAATCACCTCAAGTTCAGCTTCAAGCTCCTCCTTCTCGTGTCCGGTTGCAATGGGCGTAACATCCTCCACCTTCTTCTTCGCTATTGTCTCCACTGCAAAGTAAAAGGGTAATAACAGTCATTCACCACGCTCTTGCACAGATTCAATGGTAAAAGAGAACAACAATATACCACCTGATTCAAAGCTGAAACAGCGATGGATGACGGAAGAAGACGAAGCGCGAAGCCAACGGAAGGAGAGAGAGACAAACACATGAGGACCAACACGCAACTGACACGAAAGGGTCTCTTACCATCTCTAAAAAGCCCAAAATAAGCACCGGTTCTTCTTTATTTTGGACTTTTTCATTTTTTTTTTTTTTGTTCCTAAACCCATCTAAGAACCCCTTGATGGATGTGGTCTAATGATGCAGTGTGTATATATTGAAACATATATGTATTATTGTTTTGAAAAGGTATTTGGTTTGTCAATACTATTGTAATATAAAGTTTGAACTTGTAACTACCTATTATAACACTAAAACAGCCACTCAAGCGAGCCATTAAATGGCCACCCATGCGAGCCATTAGGCCAGCTCCAATAGGGCATCAAAACACTGATGTAATTTCATCTCTAATAGAACACTAAAAATTACAGCATTCTTCAAATTTGGTGTAGAGTGAATAGTGTTACACCAAATTTGGTGTAACACTATTCATCACACCAAATATTTATTATACATATTTTATTATATTTTATCTAATAATATATTCAGTTATTATCATCAAATAATATAGCTCAATTGTTATTATTAATTAGTTCAAATTTGTAACTAAACATAAATATATTGTATTATTTGTATTTTTAATTATTTTTACATAACAAAAATATTTTTATTTTATTAGTAATCACTATATAATTATTATCATTTATTGTATATTATAAAAAAATAAAATATCATAGAACTTTTATATTTTATTTTTAATAATATAAAATTTTAGTTAGTATTTTATAAAATGCAAAAAATAATATAAGCTGAATACGATTAAAATTCATATTAAATTTAAAATAAGCACTCCAAACATAAAATAAATATATTATTTGTTATGTGCTTTTCATAATTAATAGTTTGTAATTTTTAATATAATATTTTATATAAAATTAATACATTAAAACTATAATATTTTTAAACCAAAATATAAATGTAAATAAATTTTATAAACATAAAACTACAAAAAATTAACAAACATAATATCTAAGTGTGATAAAATAATTCAATTACCAAAAATTTAAAATATAAAAGTGATTAAACTGAAAACATCAAATAATATATAATATTACTTTAGTGTAAAATTTGGTGTTATGGTTGGAGATGACAAAAAAATGTTTGACACCAAAACATCAAATTTGATGTAATTTTAACACCAAATTTGGTGTCATAGTTGGAGATGTTTCTACTTACTATACATTGAGAAATATCATTTTATATTAAAAACATCCATAAAATAACAATTGTAGAGACATGCAGTATGTAAATGCCAATAGAATGTTTTCAAATCTAAAATATAACTAGAGCTTGTTCCGCATACCCGCGCGGATTTTGATTTTTACTTTTTTTTAAATAAATTTTAATGATATTTTTAAACACATAGTTTATTTGAATATTTTTAGGTTTCTACGAACTTATCCGGACCTGGAAAGATACAACTTGAACCCCGTCTGAAAAATTTATAATATTCAAATAGAGTTTAATTTTAAAACTCAAAAAACCTGATATCAAAAAGAATTGATTCATACTCGAATTGGTAAATGGACGTCCATACCTAACTAATTAATTCTATAAACAAATAAAAATTTATTTGTTAATTGGTTTGAATTCTTGTTACGAATGAATCAATTTCATTCAAACATATAAAATTATTATAGTTAATACCTAAAATAAATGATGTCGAATTACTATAGTAAATAAAATGAATGAAGTAGCTAGGAAGATTGAAAAAAAGAAAATGTGATAAAATACATAAAAATATGTAAATTATGTTTTATACTTTGTAATAAATGATGTCGAACTAATTAGAAAAAAAACAATAAATGAAATGATTAGAATTAGTTAAAAAGAAAGAAAATCTGTAAGAAACCAATTAAAAATAGGTAAATATTATTTTGTATTTTAATTTAATAGAATATATTGTATTTGAAAACATGTGATTCAAACTAAAGGCCTGAAAGTGTACTTGGCCTAAGTAATGTTTCCTCCAAAACCAATAACAAACACCGCATCCGACATGTCATTGGCGTGGAGAAACATCGTAATAAATACATTCACACTGTGGAAGTTCCCTTAGTCCAATGGTTTGACTAAGGGTTCATTAATGCTTCTACACCAGCAGGTCCAGGTTTCAATTCCCGGAGAAAGCGCTTTATTAAACAATTATGCAAGCTACGGAGGAAATGCTTACAAGAGATCTTCAACATGGTGCAAGTAAACTCGGCCAGGCGTGATCTTCGTAGGACGGCTCAGGTGATGCAGTTAGGCGTATATCTTTAGAAGGCAGGTAGTATTGTCGGTTGTCAGATCGTCTATGTAATATTTCTCATAATTGTAATATCATAATAAATCAGCGTTAAAAAAAAATACATTCACACTATAATAGACACGTGACAGCTTCACAATGGTTTGATAATAAGTATGCTAACACGTTCACACAATATTCATAAATATGTTCACACTATATACTTTGTATTTTTAATATAAAACTCACATGCATGGTTCCAATAAAACTTTAGATTTTTCTGTTCGAATCAAAACAAATAACGAATCAAAAGCTAAACTATATATATATATATATATATATTATTTTTATTGTTTACAGATAAAGTTCGAAAAAATATTTATAAACTTTGATTTGATTCGTTATCCGTTTTGATTTGAACCAAAATATATGGATATTTGTAACTCTACGAAGCAAATCAAATACTAAAATACAATATAAAAAAAGCAAATTACAAATACCAATATTTTTAGGAACAGATATTTATATATATTATATGCACATATATACATATACGTACATAATTATATATATATATTATAGTTTATATAAGTTTTACAATATTTTTATGAATTAAATTTTTTATATTAAGTATTAAAATTTAAAAAGTTAAATAATATTTTATTTTTGTAATAAAATGTTATTATTAAAATTTTCAATTATTTTTAAAATTTTATTTTATCTACGGATCATATCGGATATTCTTTAAAATTCTAAATCATTTCGGATATCAGAGTCATCGACTATCCATGTGGATAAAGATTGAATTCACATGAATGTCTCCAAATACCCGGATATTCGATATGTCTCCACCTCTATTTACGATACAATTTATTTTTCTGTATATGAAAAAAATTCACTAATGTCAACGCCTTTTTAATTTTTAATTTTTTAATTAATTTTAATTTTATATTTCCTGTATTATTTTAAATAAAAATATCATTTAATATTAATTAACAATATCTTTATATATTTGTCAACTATTTTTATATACTTTTACAAACACATACATGTGCACCTTGATGTGAGCACCTTGTAACTAAGTATTTACCACAACTGAAGTATCTATTATTTTTTGGAAGTTGAAATATTTTTTTCTTAATACTTCTTTCACTACCGACCAAATTGTAGTGAAATGATTTGTCTTAATAATTTTCTTTTCTTTTTCTAGAACTATTATCCGTTTACAAACTATGATATGAAGCCATTGGTTCGACATGACGACTATCTAAAATTCATAACATGAAAATAAACAGATAATAATATTTTTTTATTTTTACCAAAAAAAAACTAAAAAACCAAACATTCTAACCGAATAAACCAAAATAAATATTAATTTAAATAATAGTTATATTTTAGGAGAATAAAAACCAAAAAAATAACTTAAAACCGAACTGATATCCAAATTAAACAGATTTAATGTGTTTTTGTTAAAAATAACAAAATTAATAATCACATTCCGCGCAAGACGCAGATTATTACCTAGTTGCTAATTATTAAGTGCCCATATTTTAGAAAATATTAACTCGAAGAAGACACTAATAAAATAAAAATAAACAAGTGACGTGTAATCTCCAACTCCCCAAAATGGGAATCTGATAAAAGTAACTGTCAAAGATCTATGTTTCGTTTCTTTCTCATCTATACTTTTCCAGGAGTCTCCAGCTTGATTTTGATGTGTATCGTAACGGATGTTAATCGGCCGTCCTTTGTCAGCTCGACGCTACTATTGTTATCACCACATGGCTAACACATATCAGTAAACATGAGATTTCGTTGCTTCACAGCCTTCACTATAAGCATAACCAATAACAATATAGATAATGTTATTGAAAGACCTATCTCTTTCTTTTTGAAAGACATCGTTGCCCGACAAAACAAATTCGCATTATATAATACGTTTGCTAGTGATTTTTAAAATCACCATTACCCTACAATATTCGTTAGTGAAAACTGATATATACGTTTGTATAATTCTTTTCCTACCAAAAAATATTATTTTAAATCACGTTTTATATAAGATAATGTTGATACCTAATATTCATATATATTCATCTTCATCTTCGGATTCCTTTTTTCGTTTCTATTCTCTTTTAAGAATATGAAAAGACGTATAATATGCACAAGTTGGTACTCAATATGATAGATGTATCTCCAAATTGATCAGAATATTCGGGCCGATTGGTAATGGTCGTACCTTTAAACTTTTTGCTGCAATAAAAAATCTACAGATTTTTTGCCGCGGCTTTAGATTTTATTGCTGTAAAATTTTATGCAAAACACTAAATAATTGCTTTGGATATTTGGGGGTGATTGGTAGTTGCTGTAGGTACTGTCCACAGCCATATTTATTTCTACAGTAACAAATTCAGAGCAATCAAGCTTTAATTTTTTTTTGAAACCACAGCTCTTGAAATAATCTACAACTGTACAAGCGCTCTGCATAGCCAAATATCCAAAGCAATTTTTTATTGCTTTCCATAAAATTCTACAGCAATAAAATTTAAAGGCACAACAAAAAGTCTACAGATTTTTTTCTACAGCAAAAATTTTAAAGCTACAGCCATTACCAATCAGAACTTTTGTCTCTGCAGAGCACTTGTACAGCTGTAGGTTATTTCAAGAGCTGTGGTTTCAAAAAAAAAAAAGTTTGATTGCTCTGAATTTGGTGCTGTAGAAATAAATAGAGCCGTGGACAACACCTACAACAACTACCAATCACCCCTGTTAATTAGCTTTTTAGGGCATAGAATATTCTATTGATGCTCTTATCGGACTACCTTTTCTATATACATGAAAATTTTGATTAATCTTTGTTGTTTGTTATGCACAGGCTAATAATGTGAATTCATGCGTACTGCACTAGTTTTTAATTCTGTTTTCTTTAAACAAAGGCTTGCTATATATTAAAATGCCTAAACAAAATGCGTAACAATTGCTCTTTCAAGTCTGCCGACCCTGATATTTTGGAAGCTTGCGGCTGTGTCTGTGTACAAATTTGGGGACCTAAATTTATTTCGGGAACCTATTCGTATGTAATTTTTTTTTAAAAAAAATTGGAAGCCTATTAAAAATGTTTCACTACGCATTCCCTAAGACCGGCCCTGCATACAGTTTAGTAGAGAATGATCAAACATACCAGTTTAAGGTTACAACAAACCAGTTTAAGGTTACATTGTAACTAGCCTTAGCCTAAAAAGAGCATAACATGTTAAGGAGAAATAATATCAGATATATATGGACTGAGATAGCAGCATATATAATATTTCCGCTTTTGTAACCTTATAAATTTATTTTGGATTACAATTTTCATAAATCGGTCCAGCTCCAAAACATTTTCGTCAAAGCATATTTAACGTTTTAAATGATAGTAGAAAAGTATTATGGAACATTACAGGTTGTTTTAATCTTGTAATCTTACGAAATTCTTTGTTTAGGTTAACTATAAACTATATATATATATATATATTAGGCTGATTTGATTTAATTAAGATCGTTCATCGCTTTTATCATCAGGGATTCGTCATCTATTGTACAACATGGATTGTGATTAGGCCTGGGCACGGTTCGGATATCCGGGTTTTTGAAGGTATTTGTGATTTGTTTCGTACGTCTCGGATATCTAATTTTTCGATTTGCTTTCTTCGGAAAAATACGGATATTCGAAAAAACGGATATCCGGAAAATAAATAGATATTTGCAGATATTTATGAATACTTACAGATATCTCATCTGTTTTGATTAATACAAAT
This sequence comes from Brassica oleracea var. oleracea, assembly GCF_000695525.1. Taxonomy (NCBI): domain Eukaryota; kingdom Viridiplantae; phylum Streptophyta; class Magnoliopsida; order Brassicales; family Brassicaceae; genus Brassica; species Brassica oleracea. Next base: position 39,338,357 of record NC_027752.1, on the reverse strand, counting down.
AATATTAAAAATTTCATACAAATTTGTTTTGTAAAATATTTTTTTTGCATGATATATAAGATAAAAATCAAAAGAAGTAATGAATCTACATATTTTGTAAATTTTTTAAACTTAGTTAACAATTATAATAAGACAAAACTTAAGAAAAAAGTTATAATTGTCATAAAATTTTTCACTTCCTTTTATGTAATACTTTTATATAAGTAATAATGTGAATAGAATTTGTTAAATCGTATGTTAGAATAATAATTATATAATTTATACATTTAAAACTTTAAATATAATCAAGATATACATGTATTTATATATTACCGGATCGGATCAGATTTCCGCTTCTCAAAATTTTAATATTTGTGATTTGCTTCGATTTTAACGATATTGATTTTTAGTATTTGCTTTGTTTCGAAGGTTTACGGATATCCGGAATTTTCGGATCGAATCGAAAAGAATAACGAATCGAATCAAATTTAACGGATAAAATGTCCAGCCCTAATTGTGATTATAGAAGTAGCTCATAAATCATGTTCCAGATAAGCTAGCTATAGTTCTATATGGTAGGAAAAAAAATCGTAAAGTAGCATCACAGATTCAACTCATATTTCACTGGAGCATTGTAAAAAGTAAGTAAACTTTTGACAAATTCATGAACAGAATATTGGTGTCATTGTTTATCCAACCAAACATTACTTAAACCCACATGTAAAAGGTTGAAATCCACGTCACCAAATTCTTTTATACAACTCTCTCTCTTTGAGCCTAATTTTCCGGGTGTATACTTTAAGATATATGCATGACACACACGTTATGATATATGCATGACTTCATCGCGAAAAGGAGAAGAACAAAGTCTAAAAACAACTTTGACCAACCCATTAGACGTTTATTCGAAGAGCAACTATACAATGTAGTTAATTAACACTAGACGCCCCGTGACACGAAAGCTATTGAGTGAAAGAAACCCCAGTTTCTTAATTCTTTAATAACCTAGAATCATTTACAGCATCATGTACGTGTGAATACAAGATATCAAATAAAATAAAACCTTCGTAGTTACAAGTTTATGTTTCAACTTCCACACACATATTAAAATATCTTGGAACTAATTAAAGTGTTCTTAAACCACGTGCAAAGAAAATCAGAGAGAGGTGAGTTTGAATCCATTTTCATTTCTCAACCACAAAAGCATATTATTTTCTTATATAATTGCTGCAGACTTCAGACTTGCAGTATATATACTCTCGTGTTGAGTATACACAAACTGATCTGTTGTTGCAGCCTATCAAACTTTACAGTCTGGTTAATTAATTTTGAATATTTAATAGAAAAAATCGAGATTATGCATTTTATCATCAGCTCGTGTTTGTTCCTGTCTTTCTCTCATTTGTAACGCTTTTTGACGAGGAAAATGTCCCGCCTAACTTATCTCATAAACAATGGACACGTGCCTTTTTGTCATAGTTTTCACTGAAAAATGCTTTACCGTGAAGTTGTGAACTTACCCATCATTCACTTACACGTGTCTTTTATTCTTGATAAAAAAAATTGCATGTACCCAAACGAATAGTATTTTCTTATTTGCACATATTATTTAAATACATTTCATATATTGATGCAACTCATGCAAGAAATTTACCGCGTAAAATAACAGGAAAATCAGAAGAGTCCTAACTTGGAGTTTGTGTGAATACTGATCCCTAACAATTGGGAAACCTTTGACAAAACATTTCAAGAAACAGTAAATATAGAGGCGCTATACAGTCACAGAAAGTATTAAATTAAATTACCAATATTATATATCAACTTTCTTGCATAGGTTCAACGAACCCAAGTGATCGCATAAATCATGACGCCCTAATTGATCCACGTGTCATGATAAGCTCAAAGGTGGGACCCATATTGAGGCCGCACGTTAACGAAGATTGGGCGGCGCGGCGATGTTGGACTCTTCTGTATCTCTATGCCTATATAATACATGCGCAGACACAAGTTGCAGAGGTTCAAAAGTTCAACAAAATATCAAGAAACTGAAGATATTTTATTTTATCGTTAAAAAAAGATAAATAAAAGAATGGGTATTCAAGAACTTGACCCGTTAGCCCAGCTTAGCTTACCACCGGGTTTCCGGTTTTACCCTACCGACGAAGAGCTGATGGTTGATTATCTATGCAGAAAAGCCGCCGGTCACGACTTCTCTCTCCAGCTCATCGCCGAGATTGATCTCTACAAATTCGACGCGTGGGTTTTACCAAGTACGTTACGTTAACCGGGTCGGTTCTGTTAAAAACCAGAGATAGTTTCTGTAGATGTTTTATAAGTTATAACTAAGTTGTGTTGTTTGGTTTTTGTAGGCAAGGCGTTGTTCGGGGAAAAAGAATGGTATTTTTTCAGCCCAAGGGACAGGAAGTATCCGAACGGGTCCAGACCCAACCGGGTTGCTGGGTCCGGTTATTGGAAAGCAACCGGTACGGATAAGGTTATCTCGACCGAGGGAAGAAGAGTTGGTATCAAGAAGGCTTTGGTGTTTTACGTTGGAAAAGCACCAAAAGGTACCAAAACTAATTGGATCATGCATGAGTACCGTCTCATCGAACCCTCTCGCAGAAATGGAAGCACCAAGGTAAACTAAATAAAAGTATAGTATTAGTTGTATTTATTACTATCTTTTTGTTTAATTCCAAATTTGAAACGTTTTTCTTATAATGATCATTTTTCTAACTGTCCAGCTTGATGATTGGGTCCTATGTCGAATATACAAGAAGCAATCAAGCGCGCAAAAACAAGCTTACGGCAATCTAATGACAAGTGCAAGTGAATATAGCAACAATGGTTCGTCCACGTCAACTTCATCTCACCAATACGACGACGTTCTTGAGTCCTTGCATGAGATAGACAACAGAAGTTTGGGTTATGCTGCCGGTTCATCACACACTATTCCTCATTATAATCATAGACCGGGTTTAACCGAACAGAAAACCGGGTTTCTTGATTTAGCAAGGGAACAGAGTTATAATTGGACGAATTTTGGTGGACACAACTCGGTCCAGGAGCTAGGACGGAATCTTAACATTCCAAGTCTCCGTTACGGCGACGGTGGTGGCTATTTACACGGTTTGAAGACAAACGAAGAAGACGATAAGACGCAGCAACAACAAGCTGAGGGGATTCCTCGGTTTAATAACTCGGGCGTGTTGGCTCATGATCAAAGTTTCAGTGTTGACCCCGTTAACGGCTTCGGGTACTCGGGTCAACAACCTAGTGGTTTCGGGTTTATGTGATTGTGTAATGGTAACGTACACAAAAAGAAAAATTATTATATTATTTTTGTGCGAATCAGATTAATTAGTTAATTGTGTGTAATTTTGAATTCTTGGGGGTTAGCTTAGGTTCCACTTGTATATTCGTCTTCATTTGTCCTCAAAAATACAGTTTTGCAAACTTGTTAGCTGGATTCTCATCATTTGTATTAATTAATTGATATTTTATATAAAAAAATTAGGATATTGGTACATTTTAATCTTTTCGCTTCGTATTCTTGAATTGATGACAAACAACAACAATATTCCTCCAGCTATATGTTTCAGCAACAATAGCATATTTAACATGTATTATCGAACCAGTAACTAACAACAAACATGGTTTAGATCGAAATCGTTCATCGTTTATTATTATCGTCGACAACATAAACTATAGAGTTTGTAAGCTTTCAGCCTTTCGCTGACGCGATTACGCAAAATATCCAAGTACATGACCAAATTTCTATGTTCATCAATGATGATGTTTTTCTAGCCTAAAGTCCACTGGTATAGTTTTTTTTTTTTTTTATAAACAGGAGGTTCAATGGCGACCCGTAATCCGCACGTGGTTTCCGTTTGCCCGAAAGCCCGTAATCCGCATGTGGTTTCCGATTGCCAACCATCTAATCCCCCTGACCCGGAACCAGCCGGCACTAATATCCATTACCCAAGGACCCAGCACCAACGCCGCGTTAACTTTAAATTTGGAGAGGACGTAAAGCATTCCGTAGCCACAGGGGTATTCGAACTTGGGTCCGTATTGGTGAAAGTAACTACCTCAAGACCACTAGCCGACCACCCCGTGGTTACTGGTATAGTTTCTGCATATAAACATTTGGCAGAATGCAATTTCGCACGAGATTGTTGTGCATATATTCGTTTATGTATGATGACATATACCATGACGCAATGCTTGAAACATTCATGTTACAGCTGTAGCCTGTAGGTCGAAAAGATTACAAAGTGTTCGAATTTTGTTAGATAAACTGATTAATATCTAAATGGATGTGTATTGTTTAATGGGAATAGGAAAGTGATGGTTACAGATTATTAGATGACCAAATCCTATAAGACCAATTGAATTACGGAGATAAGATTGAAACGATTGGGGTTTCCCGAAATTGCATGTGCCGATCAACATGTGCAGCTTATTTGACCAGTTTGGGATCATTTCTTTCCTAAAATAGTAACAGTTCATACCGTACAAGTTTCAAACAAGCAACGCTTTTTACTCGTCTGAGCAGACGATTTCTCATTTTCATAATGAATTATCTATTTATTTATATAACTTATGGAAATAGGGTAAATAATCCATTAAAAGGTATTGAATATTTTTCCTTAATATATATATATATAATTTTTTTTAAAGAATAGTGGACATTTAGTGAAAGATGAAAAATATTATTCAACAGAACGAGTTACTTATAATAAATATCCAGTAAGTTGAATCTTGAATAATTCATGGACTTGGAATAGTCGAATACAATTTCCTTCAATACCTCTCTAAATCTAATGACTATTGTATAGTATAAACTCTATAAACTAATACTCGATAAATTAATAAATATAATAAATTTTCACTGACCCCAAACTAGACTAGTGTAAAATATGAAACAATTCAATGATATAATAATTTTTTAAAATTATATAAATATATAATTCCAAAATAAGGGTAAAATTAATAAGTAATGTATAAAAAGTTTATATAAATATATAAAATATGTTGCATAGTTAGTTTTTATTCATGGTGATTTTTTTCCTAAACTTTTCTATTTTTCTAAAAGGGTTATTTGTGAAATAACCATAAAAAGGAAAATTATTTAGTTATTGATATTATTTAGTTATTTTGGACCTAAAAATACATTGATATTTATAGTGCATATTTTCTATTACATCAAATAAAAGATGATAACTATATAAAATTTGTATCTATAAAATTTAATCAATACATATATACCGTAAAATAATAATAAAAAAAATTTTACAGAAAAAAACATATTTCAAAAATATATAAATATAAACAAATAATATTTTTAAATTAATAAATTGATTAAATATCAAAGCCTCAACATTATTAATTTATAGTTTTTTACCATTATGTTTTGGGTAAATATGTTTAAAATTTTCACTAACTGATTTAATTATATCCACACATTCGTTATCAAGACTGTAAATCAATACAATTAATATAGTTAACATAATAATAACTACGATTGATATATAGTAGTCCTCATATTCAGTGTATTAATCAAAATTCACTGGCATTTGAGGATTAAGGTATCTGTTACTACTTTGGAAGTGGTTTCTTTTCAGTTCTGAAGGGAAAATGATATAAAAAAAAAAATCATACGACTGTTGTTGGACGAAGCTCTACGCAACCCATTGGAAGAGCATATTCTATCGTATAGATACCTGAAAACGAAAGTTTTGAGTATAAATACTTTGCATCTAATTTGCTTAGAAACGACTTCTGGTCCAAATTCAAGATTTTTTCATCCGTTCAACCAACCATTCGTTCGACCATGCCACATATAATTACTAGTTATAGATATGTATTTAGTTGTTTCAAAAAAAAAAGAATATGTATTTAGTTGGACTAAAAATGTTATATGTAATTAGTATATTTATATAAGTATTAGGCCATGGGCCAAAACTAGGACTAGTTCGGCCTAAATATTTTACATTAGTAATAATCTCATTATTAATAAGCTTTCTGGGCCCTATGAATCGAAGCTCAACAAACGCAAATTCTCGTCTTTTTAGTTAAAGAACTGTCTCTGCTTGAGAGACTAGACTATTTTATTCAACTTATATTTTTAATTTAAAAAACATCTATATAGCAATTTTATCAGTGAGAATCACTTTACAGTTGTGTTTTGAAACCCGACCCGAATATTAAACCGGACAATTTTCCGAGACACTGGATTATTTGTTCGACTTTGGACGGACAACGGGTTAATAAATAAATTAATTTTGTTATATAATAATATATTAGCTATTGAAAAGATAAGAAATGTTTTAAGTTTTTAAAAATATTTGGAAAATACTTAACTTTAGTTTTCTTTATTTTATTTTCATTTTACATACAAAATATCAAAAAAAGACTATATAACAATTTTGTCAAGTTAAGAATTATGACATAGAATAGAAGTATATCAAGACTTAAATTATATAAGTATTTAAATGTTAATTTTGAATAATAAAATTAAACTTTAAAATCAAAATAAGTCAAAAATAAAACATAGAATTGTAATAAATTATCGATAACAAAATAAGCTAATTCCAAATCACATTAACAGTTTTTTAATAGATTCATAATCTACATGATTATATGATCTTTTTATTTTTGAAAAGAACTAAAAATTGAAATTATTAATTATAATACAAAACAAATTCTAACCGGAAAATTAAAAAAATAATAATTAAAATATACGTATTGGTTCAACCAGTGGTTTAACCGGTAGCATGGTTCCGGGTTTTAATGGTTTTTTATAGATTTTACCAGATTTTTAATAATAAAATTTTCCTAAAATTCAAACCAGATTGCATACCGGATATTACTGGTTCAATCCGGATCTATTCGGATTTCAAAACACTGCTTTAGAGAGTGATAAATCTAAAAGGTTGTTAAAAGACATGATAAAATTATTTGAGACGCCTACAAGATTTCCAGTGTCCACTTGTTATTTTACGTACTTCGTACACTAGTTTATATAATTGTAAGATAAATCTATTTATATAAGTTAAAAGATATATGTGCTTTTATAATTACTGAAATAAACTTATGATTCAAGTTTATGGAATATGTATATACATGCTTCTGAAGAAAGAACTTAATTATAAATTAAATATTCTCAAATATATGGAATATCTATATACATGCTTTAAAATATATTTTCAGACTATATGCGACATCATTTTTCTAGCAAAGTTTTTTTTTTTGACAAATGGGCTTATTTTTCTAGCAAAGTTTATAGAAGTTTTTATAAAAATGGAATTATATAATTAATATTAAAATCTAATTTTACTTAACCTTAAAATTATTTAACTATTTAAATTTCTTAAACATTTGTTCAAAATCTCGCATCACTTCAGATTAATTGCGCTCGTGCAATTTTGTAATGCAATATCTTATATATTTAACAATGACATTTGCGATAATATACATCAGTCCTAGACAACTCTTTAAAGTGTTTCAACCGTTGATTTTGTGACCTTCCGGTGTGTTGAGAAGGTCATTAATCTTATTTAACAAAACATAAAATTGTGGAGGTCCTTAATCACTTTCCAGATTGAGCTTACAAACAAAAGTATAGAAAGAAAAAAATTAAAGCAAAGTCTCAGCAGAATCATGTCTTAATCTACTTGATTGATTCTTTCATTAGGCATAATTAATCATAGCCATTAATATATATAAAATCTAGACTATCTTCAACCAATGTTTACGTATGATTTACATCAGTTATACGTTTAATCCGTGTGCCCTTTCTGAGAAAATATCTCATATATGAAATACAATGATATAAATATATTGTTGAGAGAACATAAACAATAATTATGTTTGTTCAAAATTAAGTGATTTGAAAATTGGTATGATGATACATAATAAAATTGTAAAAAATGATGATTTAAATTATAAGAAATAGTGAAGAACTGTATTTGTCTTTTTAATAAAAATATCTTAACAAATACTTCGGATACTAGGATAAGACATGCGCCTTGCGCAGGGTGAGTTTATTTGTATATATTATCGATAGTTTCTTTTATATATTTGATCATTTTATTTATATATATATAATATTTTTTGTTGTTATTATATAATTTCTTTCCGATGAATCAGATCAATTTTTATTAAAAATAATCAAACAAAACTATAATTAATACATCATGGGTTGATCGGATTGGACATTAAACAAATTATGACATAAAAACCTTATTTTTTTCATCGAACACATTCTTGAAAAAAGTAAATAGTATTGTTTTTACATTTGAATTATTTTGACTTTTATCTTCCATATGGTTTTGAAAGCTTTCAAATCAACCATCGAATTGATACATGTCATTTTAATGTTTTTAGTCGTATACTTAAAGAAAACTAACATTTTTTGTAATTTAAAGTCGTTTAAAAAAAATTCTAAATATAACATATAAGAAAAAAATCTAACATATAAGAAAAATATAACATATAAGGTGTCCTCATTTTTGTATTTTAAAGTTGTTTTAAAAAAAATAACATATAAGGTTTCCTCATTATTGTAATTTAAAGTCATTTAAAAAAATTTAAAATATAACATATAAGAAAAAATCTAATTTTTTTATATGGTTAATGTGATTGTTTATTTTTTTAATAATATAAAATTAAACAAAATGAAGAAAGATGCAAAAATTGTTATCAAATCTTTATTATTCATAATCATTAATTGCCATATATATGTAAATCATATTAGGTAATTTCGTAGAATTTCTTTTAGGGAAATAATACACATTCTTATATTTCAGGTTAATATAATGTTCTCTACTGAACATTAAACAAATTATGACATAAAAACCTTATTTTTTTCATCGAACACATTCTTGAAAAAAGTAAATAGTATTGTTTTTACATTTGAATTATTTTGACTTTTATCTTCCATATGGTTTTGAAAGCTTTCAAATCAACCATCAAACTGATACATGCCATTTTAATGTTTTTAGTCGTATATTTAAGGAAAACTTACATTTTTGTAATTTAAAGTCGTTTTAAAAAAATTCAAAATATAGCATATAAGAAAATTCTAACATATAAGAAAAATATAACATATAAGGTGTCCTCATTTTTGTATT
>NC_027752.1:39326339-39328423 GCF_000695525.1 Brassica oleracea var. oleracea | reverse complement strand
GTTAATATAATGTTCTCTAGTGTTATATAATTATGGAATAATGTGACACCATTAGATTAAACTATACTTTATATTAGATGCTTTAGAATTCTTTGAAATGGAATTTAGAAGGCATTTAGAGTGCCACCTAGGATTTGAGGTTTTTTTTAATTAATACAAAATTAAGGTTCTAATTTTTCAAATGCTTCTCAATTAATATACAGGGGATACGCTGGAAAATGTACTTTCTGTATATTGATTATAAGAACTACACATATACTTATTGATAACATTTGTTATATGTATGCATGAGACGATAAAACATTTAGCAAAAAAAAAAAGACGATAAAACAGGACCGTGTTGGGATTTTGGGTGAAACCGTCAAGGGGACGCCGGGAATCACTTCTTCTATCTAATAGTAACACATTGGGTTTACACTATATCTCTTTTGTCTTGCGTTTAAATCATATTGGCTTAGTTAATGATTCAATTTGTTTTTTAAATTAAAACTAATCAGAGACTGATCAGTGATCGCTACTTCAATGGAAAGTACAGAGTGGTCATGTGTTGTGTGGGTGATGAAGAACTTTAGCCTTCCCCATTGGAAGCATAAATATATCTCCTTTATCGTATAGTGGAAGTTGATTACATAAATTTATCCCAGTTTTAGTAAATTCTTCATTTAATCTCCAATTTTAGTCTAGTATATTCTTACTCCCAAAAAAAAAAGTCTAGTATATTCTTCTTCTTTTTTCTACATTGTGAACTTACAAACGAATAAAAAAAAACGTTTAAAACTTTGAAATAAAAAAGAAAACAACTAAAGAGAATATCATATTTTCTAGAGAAGCTGAAGGAACCCTAACCCGGCCCGCTTTTAGAACATATATACTTTTGGCACAGCTTAATCACTTTGATGAACACAACTTATACTATTCATTTTAATAAACTAACTATTAAATTGATAAATAGTGTACAAAATAATATTCTCGCACTTTCCTTAAATAAAAATTATGGAATTACCTAATATAATTAACGTATATATGACAATTAATAATTATGAATGACAAATATTTGATAATAATTTTTGTATCCTAGCTATTTTTTGTTTAATTTTATATTATTAAAAGATATTAAACAACTACATTAACCATATAATAAAAAATATTTTTTCTTATATGTTATATTTTGAATTTTTAAAACGACTATAAATTATTAAAAACGTTAAATATCTCACAATAAAATTTTGTGAACAATAGTTTAATTTTTTTTGGTAATAACAAGATACAAACAATCATAAATCGTATGAATATGAAGTCTCATTTACTTTTCATATTATATATTAATATAGTTTAAAATTAAACTATATAACATAGAAAATTACTTGAATATGATAGTTTCTAAATTTGTATTGAAAAAGTATTGAAACCTTAATGTTTTAATTTTAAAATTTGCATTAAAAAATCACACATTAGAAATTGTGTATTTATCATATAAGTATGAATTTTCAATAATAAATATATATATATTAAAATATACTATATATCTATGTCCATGTCATTGAAATTTAGTTATATACCATATAAAATAAATAAAATGATTTTTTGATTTATTTACCAGAATATTATCGTAAATAAAAAAGATGTATTGTTTTGATTTATGTCTTTACTCTAATTTAATTATATACATAATATGTAAATGAATACAAATAGATAATAATAGATTAAAATTAGTTATATATATAACATTCAAACTACAAGAAAACACAAGCTTAACGAGAAAAATTAACAAGGAATATTTTTCCTTTCGTAAAGTAACGACGAAACAATTTCGTCGTAAAATCGATGTAAAGTGACGTGGCTTTTACGAGGAAATACGATTTCCTCGTAAAAGCCACGTAAACTTAGCGTGGTCTTTACGAGGAAATAATTTACGTCTACTTAGCGACGAAATTTTGAAACCACCAACTTTGTCTGTCACACGTTTCTTTCCGGCCACCAAACAAATTTTCGTCGTAAATTCGTAGGAAAATTACAACTACCAGATTCAAAAATTTTCTATAAATAGGGACGTTTGAACATCATTTTAAACACACCAACAAAAA
>NC_027752.1:39324943-39325124 GCF_000695525.1 Brassica oleracea var. oleracea | reverse complement strand
GTCACCGTCGATTTCTTCACATTGGCCATCCGTACCGAAGAAACAATAATTTGTTTAGGCACAAACGGGTTGTGAGAGACACTCCTCCTCTGTATCTAACTGGAGAACAAATTGAAGCGCAAATCGACTACTACGGAGCTAACGAAACAGTTCGTTGGGGTGGTAATTGGCATGTCCCTCG
>NC_027752.1:39322580-39324816 GCF_000695525.1 Brassica oleracea var. oleracea | reverse complement strand
CATCATGAATACAATATTGAATGTCCCAGGGAAGACAAAAGACAACATAAAATCAAGGTTGGATTTGCCGGATATTTGATCAAGAAGCGAGTTACATATAAAAGCAATGGCCAAGTTCCAGTTCCGATATTCAGATTGTCTTCGGAAAAAGTCGGTGTTATTCAACTGAGTGGCATCAGAAGTGAAATTCCCCGATGGGTATGTTTCAAATCTCTTTAGATGTGTTGAAAAGGGTCAAAAGTTCTCCGGGATGAAGAGTCATGATTGTCATGTCTTTATGCAACGACTACTGATCTTTGCATTTGCGGAGCTACTTCCAACAAACGTACATGAAGCACTTGCATGTAGAGTTTTATAGCGCAATAATTTTATAACGGTTTAGTTTGCAAAATAATATATGACTAACAATGTGTTTAATTGTTTTTGGAATATAAAAGGCATTGGAACATTTTTCAGGGATCTGAGCACACGCACTCTTAAAGAAGAAGTTGTGGAAGAGCTTCAGGAGAACATTCCCATCTTATTGTGCAACTTGGAGAAGATATTTCCTCCCGGATTTTTTGACGTCATGGAGCATCTAGCTGTCCACCTCCCATATGAGGCGTTGCTTCGTGTGGACCTGTACATTACGGATGGATGTATCAGTATGAGCGAGCCATTAAATATTTGAAGGGAAAAGTAAGGAACCTCGCCAAAGTTGAATGTTCTATAATTGCTGGAAGTTTGACGGAAGAAGTTTCTCACTTCACATCGTACTACTTTGCGTCAAAAGTACGTACACGGAGAAGAGCTCCAAGAAGATATGATGATGGTGGTGTTGCGCCAACATATGCAGTTGCTGGTGTTCCAGACATCTTTAGCCAGATTGGGCGACTCGGTGGGAAGTCTAAAGAGGTTTGGTGGTCGAGTGAAGAAGACGCTCATAGTGCACACACCTATATTCTACTCAATTGCGAGGATCCATTGATGCGTTATTTTAAAAGGTAATATATATGGACACTTCTAAGCACATATAAGTATAAAATATATAATTGCGAGAGATTCATTCATTTAAAATTTGATTTTACAGCCTATTTGTTTCTCAAGTCGAAGAAACATTTCCTGGTATATCCACAAGTGACGTAGACAAAAGGAAAGATCAACACTTCATTAAGTGGTTGCGGAATCAGGTATTAACTAAAACTTTTTTTCATACATTATCTGTATTTCATTAACATTGGTTGATTATGACGACGATGCAGGTTATCCAAAGTGGTTACAAGAAGTAATTCAATCTCCACTTGTAAAGGTCACCACATATGTATTTGATTTTCTGTAAGGTAATGTGGGAGTTTGTTTTATAAATAAGATATTGAGATAATAAGTTAAGGAATGGAGTTTGGAATGGAAAGAATAGATTGAGGTGAAAGAATATATTGAGTTTAAAGGGTAGATGGGTTTGGGGTTTGGAATATATGAAGTAGAAGATAAGGAAGATGGGGTTTGGGGTTTCGGAATTTAGGGATTTAAACATAATACTCGTTAATTCCTCGTAAATAAATGTGGATATTACGACGAAATATAAAAATAAAGAACGCGGGGCTCGTTAATTCCACGTAAGAAGAAATCGTCGTAAAGCACTCGTAAGCCAACGAGGAAATAACGACGAAATATAAAAATAAAAAAGAAAGCGGGGCTTGTTAATTCCACTTAAGCGCAAATCGTCGTAAATACCTTGTAACCAAAAAAAGAAAAGAAGGCTTGCCTTGCTAATTCCTCGTAGAATAAAAACTAGAAACAAAAGAAGAGAAGAGAAGAAAGATACTGGAATCACATGTGGCGAGACTTACGTAAGTCTAGCCCACATGTGTTCTAATATCTTTCTTCTCTTCCTTTTTTTCAAATATTTCTAATTTTAAAAGTATTTTGCTGAGTTGTGTGATTTGAGATAGGGTGTGATTTGTGAGTTTGTGTGTGATTTGTGAGTTTGTGTGTGGTTTGAGAAGGAAAGTTCCGGGTATTTATAGAAAAGCGGGGACGCTAATTCCTCTTAAAATGTTGACTCGTAAATTCAACGTAAGCTTAATCGTCGTAAAAAACTCGTAAAGCTAAACGCGGGCCTTTGTAATTCCTCGCTACTTCCTCGTACAATAAAACACAGGCCTTTGTAATTCCTCGTGAAGATAAACACGGGCCTTTGTAATTCCTTGTAACTTTACGAGGAAATAACGAGGATAAGTAATCTTATATATACTCC
>NC_027752.1:39316931-39321243 GCF_000695525.1 Brassica oleracea var. oleracea | reverse complement strand
AAACCCGCTGAGCTCACCACGGATGTGTGGGATGGCCTCATCCGTTATTGGCGTCTTCCTGATTCCATTAGAATTGGCCAGTCTTGCTCTAACTCCCGTAACACGGTCGATGAGCACGGGAACGGGCCGATGCTTCACACTACGGGCCAAAAACCCCACGCCAGTGTCCGTATGGAAATAGTAATTAAATATTGTATTAAATAAATTTTTTAATATATATATTTTTATTCTAACTTTCTTAAATGTTTTTTAGGCCAAAGAGACGTGACATCTCCCGTCTCTTATGGAACTTTACGAGTGGAACCACAAGAACAAGGCGAGCGTATTTGTAGATGGCATGTCCGTGCAAATCTACAACGACGTGGTTGCTCGGGTTGAAGACCTCCAGACCCAGCTGACCCAGCAGTCTACCGAGGGATTACCCGTCACCTTATCCACACTTGAAGTGGATAAGATTTACTAGGAGGTAAATTTTCTAAAATTTTAATTTTTTATTATTCATTTAATTTAACTTTAAATTTTTACTAACAATATTTATTTTTTGTTTTTAAGGTTGTCCCTAAAAAAAGGGACGGACGTTGGGGATTGGTTCCGTCAATGATGTTCCGAGAGTGACATCGTCTTATGGTCAGCGACGGGATGATGAAGTCACTCAGCTGCATAACGAGTTGGCCTCGACAAAAGCTCGTATGGGTGGAGTCGAGAGCTTCTTGGACGTTATAGCAGCCAAAAATTCGTAGCTAATTTACGACCTATTTACGTGGAAACTTTACGAGGAAATGACGAGGAAAGATAAACGAGTATTTTACGAGGAAACGTTTACGAGGAAATGACGAGGAAATATAAACGAGTATTTTACGAGGAAATACTTTCTTGGTAGTTACGTGTACTTTACGAGGAAACACTTTCGAGATATTTACGTGTAGTTTACGAGGAACACGTTTGGAGGTATTTATGAGGAATATAGCGACCTTACGTGGAATATTTACGTGGTCTTTACGACGAAATGATGTACTTCGTCTTTACGACGAAATATTTTCCTCGCTAAGTTACGACAAATTGGCGAGGAAATATGTGTTACGACGAACGAGTAACGACAAAACGTGTTTCCTCGCTAATTCCTCGTAAAGCCTCTTTTACGACGAACTCACGAGGAAAACCGCACTCGTTAAACTTATGTTTACTTGTAGTGTCATCCCGCGCAATTGCGCAGATCTTAAGCTAGTACTAATTAAGTGACCATCGATTAGAAACCTAATTCGTATCTAAAAATATAATTCAAAAGGTGTTGTGAATCGATTGACACTACAAGAAAATTAGGATATTGCAACACAATTTTGCAACTTTTATTTTTTTGTTAAAAATTTGCAACAATTTTTGCAAATATTTTGCAATAATGACCATACATCACAATTTAGTCACAGTTTTATTGAAAAATCATAACAAAATATTTTTGTTGCAAATTATGTTGTTAATTTGCAATAGTTTTATAACATATGAACATATTTTGTAAATTTGTGAGAATTATTCAACGATAACGAGTTGACATTTTGTAGCGTTAAAAACATGTCACAAAAAAGTAACGTTTAAGAAGAACTCTTATGACAACTGTGCAATTATATATTTTGGATTTTTTAACTCTTAATAACCGTGGTTAGTTTCATTTTATTTGGTTCAGGTGTCAACAAAAATATTTGACATAAAATTAATTAGTTTTGGCCTGATATACCATTAACTTTTCTTATCAACCTATGTATGATTTGAGATTAATGAATTTTTTTTAGTCTAGTTTATATCTATTTGATTTATTTCTATACATATTTTCATAATTATTAGGTTTTGTGCATATCCACAACTGAGAAAAAGAATATTGCATAGCCTAATTCTACGTTTGATTTTCATTCAAAATATTTAAAATTAGTACAAATATTCTAGTCAAACTAATAACAACCTTTTTGATATTTCAGTTGTCTAACAATTCAGAAACTTCTTTAGATAAGGGCATCTCCAACCCAAACCTATTTTTTCCTTTATAATTTTCACAAAAATAGAGTAATTTTATTATAGGGTAAGTTTTGCTCCAATGATTAGGGGAAAATAGAGGGATTTCACTTTTTAAACTATAATAGAGTTACTCTATTTTTGTGAAAATTATAGAGGAAAAAAATAGGTTTGGGTTGGAGATGGTCTTAAGTACAAATTGGATGCAAATATTCTGACGGTTAGATTTTTTTTCTAATATAATCACAATTATTAACGCTTATACATTTATATATGTATGACATTCTGCTTTCTCTGTCTCTATATATATTCCAAACTTTCTCTCGAATAAAAACTAAAACATAACCCAAATCTCTATCTATAATTATAAGCCGCACACATACATTTATATATTTAATATTAGCATTTTCAATTTCACTGGACGAGTATAAGGATCAGGTGTGTGTTTGTTTGTATAGGTTCTCACAGACATGTGTTTTAGCTTTTGATGGAGTCAGATTATTTCAGTTAATTTGTTCTATGTTTAGTAGTCAAATAGTCTGTGAGATATGACGGTAGATGGGTTTGAGTAGAAAACACCAGGTATGTCTGAGGAATTATAGTTATTTCTTTTGAGTGTCGTATAAATTTTTTTTCTTAACTACATTCTTGAAAAATTAACGCCTTTGGTGGACATCGCTCTCTCTCTCTAAAAACCTTACGTCTCAACAACAAAGTCTTGACCTCAGATCTGCTTGGTGGCTCCGGCGGCTCGCCGCCGTCGGAGGCCTTCCCTCTCCCCCTCTGTTTTTTTCTTTGCTTCTTTGCCAGCTCTCCCCCTCCCCAGATATGTTGGTGGCTCTGTGGCTGAGTCGATCCAGACTTAGCCTCTTCGTAGTCTGGTTTGGATCTCTCGTTGGAGCTATGGAGTCACGATGAGGGGTGCTGCGGTGGTGGGAGTTGTCTGGAAGTCGGCTTTTTGGGTTCAGCAAAGGCTCGGGTTGAGGTTTTCGTTTCTAGATCTGGTTCCTTTGCCGGTGGTGTGGGCGCGTGGCCGGGTGTTTAGAACTCCTTCGCCCAGATCTGGGGTTCTCGGTGTTTAGGGTTTCAGTTATGCGGTGGAGTGGACCGGTTTGAGGCGGCTTTCTTTCTCGCTCGGCGTCGAGTGGTTGGTTTTCCGTCTCTTCCTCCGGTCAAGTTGCACCTCGGGCCAGTTGGTCTCCGAAGGTGTGCTCGTCGTGGTGAACGCTACTGCATGGTAGCGGTAGCTTTGGCGCTTGTTTGTGCGACTGCTAGTGTCTGTATCTCTGCCTGGGCGTCTATGACCAGCCATGGGCTGCTCCGGCGTCGCTCCGGCTTTGTTCTCTCGGGTTCGTCGCTTTCGGTGCTGCTGTGCCCATCTGCGTATGGGTTCTCTCCCCCTTTCCGTCTCTTCGGTTAACTCATCGGTTCTCCTCCGTTGTTGTTTTGCTGAGGAGGCAATATGGAGCTATCATCGGTTCTCGATGCTAGCACGAGTCGGGGTTCTTGGGTCTTCGTTGGGTCTTCGGATTCCCGGTTCCTCGTAGGAGCCTCGTGTTCCGATTGGTTATCCCAGCCCCATTGCTTGTCTATTTGGTAAGTAGTGGGGGCCAATTGTTTGTCCATGTTGCAGGTTTGGTTGGACAGCATTGAGATGTGGCTCTCATCAGACCCGTCTTTTTGCTTGGATTCTCGTTTACTTCCGAAGTCAAACCAAATAAGTGTAGTTATCAGTGTTCTTTGGACTAGCCAGATGGCCCCCCAAGGGCTCTCTAGAGTGTGTAGCTGCTGAAAGCTCTTGGCGTTCGGGTTCTCCGTCCATCGGTGGTGGTTCGTGAGACTTGAGTTTCCTTGACTAGGACCGACAAGGCTGCGCGGGATGGATTCCAATCAGTTGGAGTAGCGCTGCGGGCAAGCCAATATCTACCAAGGCGTGGTTGAAATCATGCATATTTACATTGTTTTATCCATTTATTCATGTGCATTTTCATCATATAGATTATGATTTAGCCATGTCTAGGTTGCATTTTGCATACATATGTCTCTATTAGGTATTAGAGTACCACATGGAGTTCTTGGAGACATTTAGGTGCATTTGGAGCTCAAAGGAGGTGATTAGAGTGATCTTTGGACGAACACTGCCTAGAGCGACTTCCCGGAGCGACTACATGAAGTCGCTGTGCACCACATCCCAGAGCGACTTTCCCTGAGCGACCGCACGAAGTCGCTCGCGTTTTCACGTCCGGAGACACACAAATTTGACCCCTGGAGCGACCTCCCAGAGCGACGTGCCGAAGTCGCTCCCGATGTT
>NC_027752.1:39299836-39316498 GCF_000695525.1 Brassica oleracea var. oleracea | reverse complement strand
TTTGAGATATGTTAGCAAATGAGCATTCATCTAGACATAGAGCTTGCTTAAAATTGTGTCTAGGCTTAAGGTCGATAGTTTGATTGATCATTTGTCATCCTTAGTTCGATACTTGATCACCCAAGGTCTAATCCCTTTGCCCATGAGTTCTCTTTTCTCTTAGTCAAGAAATTATCATTCTGTAATTGTTTTTTAGTATTAGTAGTAGTTTAAAACTCATCTAAATCATTGGTTGCACTTAGATTAAGTGAGTACTTCCATTCTCGGTGCTTTGATATCACTCAGAACTGGTTCGACAATCTTTTATACTACATCATTTGTCTTATGAGCCTTGAAAACTCCTAACATCAGTGGTCTCATGGTATATCAAAGGTTTTCTTCCCCTGCGGCAATGTCATCACTTGGTCAAGCTTTTTCTCTATGTGCTCTATATGTTCATGTCTAAATATGTATGTGGTCACTGGGAATTGCTTTTTCTTTCCTTCTATGTTGTTGCTTTAGTTTATTTTCATCTGCTACTAGTTTGCTTTGTCACTTCTGTCACAAAAGAAAATTGTTATAAAACTTAACATTTTTACCAAAAAAAAAAACTACATTCTTCTTATGTTCAACAGTCATGCTAATCAATCATGGATTTTCTGCTTCCAAGAGAAGCACACATCAAAAAGGATAGAAGCTTGAAGAAATAGAGAAAATAGTGAAATGTATTTTTTCCTCACAATGGCTTGGTGTAAAAAACATTCTCTGATTTTGTATTTTATCTTTATTTAGTGTGAATTTTGTAAAAAAATATTATAATTTGCTGGGACCCGCTCTAAATTCTAAATTGTCTCCTTTTTATTAGAGACAATTTTCTTTATTAGAATTGTCTAATAGCAATTTGTTTCAAAGTCCTAGAAGTTGAAAAAGATCGCCAATCCAAGACAAAACTATTTGGAGGATTCTTCAGACCAATAAAAAATTGATAATTGTTGTTTTGTCTTTGATTGTTAAAGATATAGTTATTTTAGTTGTTACAAAATTTATCTAATAATCTGTTTAATGAGTTTTGTTCAAATAACCAGCTTATTATTATTTTAATTAATCAAGTAGAAAATATTAAAAACAAAAATTATACCGTGAAAAGAAAACCAATTCACATTACTAAAAAACAATTCAACCATACATTGCATCGATGCATTGAACTAGACATTGTCGTGATAATTCAATAAGCTGATGGTTGCATATAATATTTTAGAACATATATATTTTTTATTATTGTTTACAATAGTGATATATGGTGTTTTTGACATCTTGTATATATGCTCTTTAATTGGTTTTCAAGTCTTTATCGAGTCTTCCTAGTTCTTTTTGAGTCATTACAAGTCTGGAGTTGCATATGAAGAAAGTAAGATCATCTGGAGCAAAAGAGTTAGAAAGAACCCGAATTGAAGATTTTCACGAGCGGAACAACCTGCAGGCTGTTCTCGAGCGTGCGGAGCAACCCGAGTACAAGTTCCCGCGGCAGAGATTTTTATTGAAACTTATAATATTTCGGGATTTGCCCTAATCATCCCAATTTTCTCTCTAAGCCGCCAGGACATTTTAGATATATTCTCTTCATATTTTCTATTATTTTCTACGCTAGTTTGGAGAAAAAACCAGACCTTATAGCTCCATTGTTGTGATTTCATACCTTGTAAAGGGAGAAAGATCTCTCTCTGACTTAGAGAAGAATTCTCTGAACCCTTTTTACATTTCTTTGATAATTGCAGTGATGTGTTATCCGGTTTTAATCTCTGGGTTTTCTTGCTCCATGGCCGAGTAGTCAGATTGTTAGCTTAGGGTGTTAGGGTGTTACGTTAGATTATGAGCTAAACATGAATAGATTAATATTTAGTTGTCTTCATTCATTGCATCTCTTACTGCTTATGCTAAGCTAATTAAATAATGTATGAATCTAGGCTTAATCTATGCATCAAAAGTGTTATAGGTTGCTAGACATTGAATGAATGAGCATTGCATCCCTAACCAGCGAAAGTAGATGTTAGGGTGTTTTGTGAACAAATCAGACTTGAACTTAAGGTTTGTCATCGCGTCTTAGTCCAAACGATAGTTTAGGTGCTGAGATTGATTGATAAAAGGTGAAGCTCGAGGACAGTGGGCTGATCTACTTGTAGTGTTTTGAGTTCTAGACTGGTCCTTAATCTGAATCTGAATAATGGTTTGGCTTGTGGCTGATAACACCCGAATAAACCACCCTAGGCTAGCTCTTTTAAACCCTGAAATATTTAAAATCAACTTGTTATTGCTTGTCGTGATACCTTATTCTTGAACTTCATTATTGTTTTAGCTTAATATTGATCCCATAAAGATAAAGTGTAAACTGGTCTGCAGTAGTAAAGACATAATTTTAGTGTATCAAATAGTTGTTAGAAATTTGCAAATTTTAGTGTATCAAATAGTTGTTAGAAATTTGCAATAGTGCTTGCTATATGTGTTTTGTAGCAATGATTTACATCGACGTGGAGTAGCAAATAAATGTTGTAATTTTGCTTTAAATTTACTACACCTTTTTCATCACATTAATGCAACAAATATAACAAGAACATAATTTATCGTAAATTTTGCAATATTCATGCAACAAATATGATTTTGCAACAGTCAATCAGCAACAAGATTAAATTTCTTGAGACTTCGTTACAATTTCTATGTTTGCAACAAAATATTGACTTTTTGTAATAATTTTTATGTGTTGCAATGCTATTATTTTCTTGTGGTGTGAGAGTGTAGATATCGTCTTGGCTGGCTCCGTAAGGAACTTAGGATGGCATCATATAGATCTATGTAATTACAATACAAGACATCATCACATACTAGAACCTTATAGTTTGAATGACTGTGAAACAAATAGAGGACATTAAATACTAAATACAATACAAAACTACATATAGGTTTATATGTTTGGGGAAGTGAAACCATTGGCAGAGAGTGCCAGCTAATGCTTGATATCATATGACATAATATATTTTTAAGCTAGGTAAAATAGTATCAAAATGTTTGATAATTGTCCGATGTTTGGGCTTGTCACGTAACATAAGACCGTGTAAATATGGAATTTAAGTTGGTTTATATATTTTTGTAACTGGCATAAAAGTATTGTATCACATGATGAACTGAAAGCTATTTTTACAAAAGCTTACACATTGGATCATTTGAAAGTAGGTCGTTTTTCTGCATATAGTTTTTCTTAATGGGGAAAGCATAAGATATAGTATAAAATTTTAAGTTAGGTTTACCCATATTAAATACCTTATAGAAGGGTGAAATTTACCAACCTACATATGTTCTTGAAATAATCTCGTTTGTTCGAAGCATCCTAGCATCTCGCTTATTAAGGGGTTTGAACATGTGTTTTCGCCCTATCCATCGTTTCAGTCTATGCCTATCATATATAGTTTTGAGTATTGTGCTTGGACGATAAAATCGTTATAAATCTGGCATATTTATCATTCAAAAATTTTATATGTTGATAACACTTGGAAATACTTTCGCGTATTTAATGGTAAGAGACAACATATTACAGTTTTCTTATA
Source organism: Brassica oleracea var. oleracea (assembly GCF_000695525.1). NCBI lineage: Eukaryota > Viridiplantae > Streptophyta > Magnoliopsida > Brassicales > Brassicaceae > Brassica > Brassica oleracea. Next base: position 39,312,923 of record NC_027752.1, on the reverse strand, counting down.
ACTATGGGTTCGATAGTAAATAGGGCGGGATGTGTGTGGGTTGTGTTGAGATTCTGAAAGTTAGAAAGAAAAAAGAGCTGTAAAGCACTAGAAATCTCTGTGAATGCAAATAGGATTTCTCCTGAGTCTTGAATATTGATCTGATGGATATGTGACTAAGATACAATGTAATTAGATTAACAAATTAGAGTCAAGCGTTTATTTGAGTTGGTACCGTGTGAAAAATATGGTCCACGTTTCTCGTTTTTTATGAGCATTTTTCGTTTCTTTATTTTTTTCATTTTTAAATCGAAGTGCTCCAAAAGACAAAAGTGGGGATATATGATTGTCTTTATTTGATTAGGAAAAAAGAAACAATTTCAGTTCATTAATAGTTTGTTGTAAATCACTTCATATATAATACAGAAATTAAAATGTATGAGAGACAAGTTATAAATTTGTATCAAAAGAACCAATAGTCCGATCCACCATTTAATGTTATCAATTACTCATGTTCCTAAAAGATCAATGTTATAGTTTTTTCACACTTATTAAAAAAAATATAAAATTATATTTACCAATACATTTTTTTTCTTAATTAATTATTCCAAATAACTTTTAACCAATGAGATTTTATTAAACATAATTGCAATTTTAATTTTTGAAAAATACAATTTTTCATTAATTAATGTATTAAAAATGTGAAAATGTATTTTTTTGAAACAATTTTTTTTAAAAAACATTGATCTTCTAAGAACGGATGAGAGTATTTCTTAAAAAAATATAACAGATTTGTTGAATATAGACATCAATTTATTAGGGCTGACCCCACACTTCAAGTTCACGCCTAAGACTGTCACGATGAGACTCTTTTGCTCGTTAATTGCATCGCTTGCTCCTACCGATGAGTTATCTAGAACCGGAGTTTATGGCTCAACATTCATTAATCAAGTCACCTTAATGGAGTTAACTTCTCCGCTCTGCGATCACGCTTAATTACCTCATGTTATCAAGCGAAGACCGAGTAGCATCAGAGAAGGTATACAACCGCTCTCAAACCCCTTTTATTGGGTCTCTCAACGTCGATCACGACTCTTCCAAACAACAGTTATAGGAACTCAAGTGAAGGTTTTCAACGGATCTCTTCACTCCTGTAGCACATCTATCATTTGGTTTGTTGTAGTACTTTTAGTTATTCGCCTTTCCAGTCGAATTTACTTTCGGATGTAATCGTCTTGGCCTTTTGGATCCTTAGTTTTAATATAATCAGTTCGTGCAGAAAAAAAAGAGACATCAAATTTTTAGCAAAAAGTATTTAAATTTTTTAAAACATCTACGTGAACATGTACACGTAAATAACCATAGTAATATCTCTTAATGCATATATCGAAGTAAACATATAATTTTTCTACGCTGAACCGTATGTGAATCCAAACAGTCAACTATACATTTTAACTTTTTTCAAAAAAAAAAAAATTAATATTTTATTTTGTTTAGAAAATTGTTTTAACAATGTTTTTGGAAAATATATAAATAATCTATTTTTGAGGATTTTGAAAACGCATGACATTTTTACTTCACTTTGGGACTCTTTAAGTTATAAATTTTGGATTTTAAAAAAGTAATGTAATACTTGTGATATTAAAGGTGGGGATCGGGTCATTTGTAAATTAAAAATTTTAATGTAAATCTTCACTTGCTATATGTAAATTAGAACATAAATAAAATGTAAACTAGATATTTGTTAAATAATTTTCACTAAACATTCATTAACAAAAACAAAGGAAGTAAAGTTTTCAAAGAAAAAAAAAACAGAGGAAGTAAATCAATTTTGAGGAAACAGAGTACGTGAAAACCAGGGACGAATCTAGACTTTTAATGTACTGGCTGCATCAATGATAAAAAAAATTAAAATACATGCACAAAGAGACACGAACTTGTAACATTATGGGTGCACATAGGATGTTTATACCATTATACCTATGGAAATTTTAATATTTGACACACAAAAACGTAAATATAAATATTTTATTGGATGCTCAGGCCCCAATAGTCTATACTGTGGCTTCGCCCCTCGGTGCTATTTTTCTACCTCTAAACTCAAAGCGAATGATCTGATTGTTTCTGGTTCATTAACTCAAAACTCAAAGGAAGGGTTTTGGTGTTCCCTTCTCTTTTGTATTCGCTTGCTGAGATTGTATGATTAAATTAATAGCAAAAAAAAGTTAAATAAAAGAAAAAAAAATTATGCACTACGAGGAGTAGGAGCACTATTACTATTACCAAACAAAACTATATATTTGAACTTGTGAGAATATCAAGGTCAGTCTGGTCAGAGTCAAAACTGAAAAGTCATACGAAAACCCTTCCTAGAAAAATGATAAATCAATCATTAATAAGTATGAGCACACCATAAGTATTTTAGACTGTTGACAAACAAAATTAGACTTTTAGTGGTCGAAAAATATGCATGGTTATCTTTCTAAACTATGCAGTCGTAATTATTTTATGTGACGTTGGAAAATCAAGAAAATATTGTTAGAATAAAGTAACAATAAAGTAATCGAAACTAAAACTCACATGAAATGGGTCGATTTGTTTGTTTCCTAAAATTTATTTTTTATTAATTTTTTTTCTGGTAGAGCGATTATCTCAATATCGAAAGCGTGACATATGACATCTGAAACGTAAAGCTTTTTTTCCCCACACCCACCCGGCCATCTATTTCCACGTCATAAATTTGTTACCTTCCGTGGCGATAATATGGGTCCCATGTCTCGATTGCCACGTGTGAATATTTCTTCCACTAGGAATCATACATGTCGAATTTTCATTGGAACAAAGGAGGCCACAGAAAAATTAATAAACTAACCTAATTTTGTTACAACTTGAAATTAGAAAATTCCTCAAACTTTTCTTCATTTTTCCTATATACTTTATCGTTAATAACTTTTTTTTTTTCGAAAAAGGCTTAAAAAGCGATATATCGATTATTGGACTTTGATGTGTTAATTGTAATTTGTCATCAACTAACGAAGAAAGCGATATATCTTACTATTTTTTGTATATCAATATATTTTTTTTGACAAATAAAAAATGAAAATAGCAACATATTTCGTTTTCGACGTTAATTACAGTTTCTTCTCCATTGTCGTAGTTCGTCCATGACGAGCCTATATATTAAGCACAGCCAAAATATCTAGTTCAATGGATACATTATAGTTATCATATAGTCGAATGACTAATATGTCCTCAGTATTTGGTTAATCTTCTAATTACACAGATTCGACATGATTAGTCAGGCTTTGTATATGTGTCGCATTGTCGCACATTAAGATTCTTTAGTGCAACCAAAGCACACTAAAATCGGCTGAAATATGGGGAATATTGTACTTTTTGATAATTGATAACATGAATTATGTGACTCTAAATTATTTCAGTAACTAGTAAAAGGTACGCATGGTAAAGTTTTTTTCCTGACATTGTGTTAGTACAATTGCCTTGATTATGTTTATTAACTAAGTTGTATTGTATATTATTGTTGCTTTTTCATACTTCTTATCTACATTAACACAAATTGTTAACAGTATTTTAAATTTATGATATATCATAAAAAAGTTACACAACGTTTGCATAGGCTATAAATCTTTATACTCAATCCTTCGATGAATTTTGTAACTAATAACTAAATTTAGGTACATGCATCGTGTTAATAATAGTGAATTAAAATATATATGAAGTAAACAATAGGGGTTTTAGTGTGAAACTCTTTAACATAATTCAGACAAACTATTTAACTAAAATTAACTGTTAATTATTTAATAAATTAATTTTGTTTGTCGTTAAATCAAAATATGCATTTTAAATGATATGATGGTATATTTAAAATATTTTTTTAATAAAATATCAGATATTTTGGATTCAAAAAATTCACCTAATAATCAATGTAAAACAAGTCTTCAAAAGATCACAAAAAAAACTCTTACATTTCGAAAGCCAGTTCAAGAAAAAAAACAACTCTTCAAAATTTATGTTTTCTTTGCATTTTTACCCTAATCTCCGCGGGCGTATGTAAGAAAAAACATACGATTAGAACCAAATTAGCGTTTTATGTGGCCATTTAAAAGAATGGTAACGCTGACTCTGTGAAGCATTTTTCAGCACACCTTTCAGAAAACAATATCTAGCAAAAAAAGAGAGAGAGGAAGAATCTCAGAGTAAATATTACTCGACCATCATATGAGCTTCTCCTACCATCATAACCAAATCATCCGACCACAGTGCTAGATTCTAAACGTAGAAGGAACTCGCCATGGAGAGCACCGATTCTCCCGGTGGTCCTCCACCGCCGCCGCAGCCTAACCTTCCTCCAGGATTCCGGTTTCACCCAACCGACGAAGAACTAGTCGTTCACTACCTTAAACCCAAAGCCGCCTCCGCTCCTTTACCTGTCGCCATCATTGCCGAAGTCAATCTCTACAAATTTGATCCATGGGAACTTCCAGGTACGTATAATCATCATCATCATTTCTTTCTTTTCTTGAATACCAGGAGCATCTGGGTCAAGGCCCATGCATAACCTCGCTAGACCCGAAACCATAGCAGATAATAATAGTTTCATTTAAAGCATCACTCATCATCCTAGTTTTTACATCTTCTTTTATTCTAAAACTTTTTATGAATTTTTTCTTCCTTCCTCCGGATATAATTTATCTTTGACGTGAGATCTAACTTTTTTGTTTTGTTCTGATAGCCAAGGCATCGTTTGGTGAGCAGGAATGGTACTTCTTCAGTCCTAGAGATCGGAAGTATCCGAACGGAGCTAGGCCGAACAGAGCGGCAACGTCAGGGTACTGGAAAGCGACGGGTACTGACAAACCGGTGCTAGCCTCTGACGGTAACCAAAAGGTCGGCGTGAAGAAGGCACTGGTCTTCTACAGGGGCAAACCTCCAAAAGGTATTAAAAGTGATTGGATCATGCATGAGTATCGTCTCATAGACAACAAACCGAACAACAGACCACCAGGATGTGACTTCGGCAACAAGAAAAACTCCCTCCGGGTATGTAATAATATTAATAACATACTAGTAACTATTCTTGATATTATCTTTGATGATTTCATTATTAATTTAATATTTTTTGGAATATTCTTATGTTAGCTTGATGATTGGGTGCTATGTCGCATCTACAAGAAGAACAACGCAGGTCGACATGTGGATAACGATAAGGATCATGACATGATCGATTACATCTTCAGAAAGATCCCTCCGTCGTTATCAATGGCGGCTGCTACCACCGGACTTCACCATAATGTCTCTAGGTCTATGAACTTCTTCCCCGGCGGTTACGGAATTTTCTCCGACGGCGATCACGGTTTGTACAACGGAAGTGGCATGATCAACAACAACATAGCCGTCTGCAGCAACGTTGCTGGCCCCGTTAATAGTGATCCTAACGCCGTCGGTAACTGTTTGAATCCTGCTTCTTCCTCTGGACCGATGATGATGGCGAACCTGAAACGAGCTCTTCCGGTGCCATTTTGGCCTGCAGCGGTGGAAGAGCATGATGTATCTCCGAGCAAACGCTTTCACGGCGGAGCAGGAGGAGGAGACTGTTCAAACATGTCTTCTTCAATGATGGAAGAGACACCACCGTTGATGCAACAACAAGGTGGTGTGTTAGGAGATGAGTTAACGACGTCGTATCAGTTACCTGGTTTAAACTGGTACGCCTCTTAAATCGATCTGTGTGTTCGCCGCCGGTGTGAAAAAAATTTCCGGTGACAGTGACGAATTGCAGTGTACGAATTTTATGATTGGTGGGGCCATTTGCATTGTGTAATTTGAGATTTGTGTATATATTTTGGGTTAATTAGGGGATTTAGAGAGGGGGAGATGTGAGGCAAAGGATCATACACAAACATAGGATTATTGAAAGAGTATACTGTTTTCTCAATTTAAATGTTGAAATGTAAAAATACACATACGTAGGTGTTTAAATATAGATTGTGTAGATGGATATAGTAATCTCAATGATATTTTGAGCTTGTATTCTCTTTGTAAAAAGAAACAATAAAAATAAATATAAATAAAATAGTTGTGTAACTGTGTATTTTTCACGTTTGGAGTCTACATTTTATATCAAACTATAAATTAAGCCACTGAATGAAGACTCTTATTACTTATTAATCACAATTTAAAATTTAATTATTGAGAGAAATACTCTAAAATATTACTAAATCATAATTTACAAAATAGCACGCTATATAAAAATAAAATAATATTTAAAAAAAAATAAAAAAATGTAATGATTTTATATTTGATTTTAGAATTTACTGATTATGATTTCGAATTTGGTATTTTAAGGGATATAAATCAAGGTAAAATTTAGTAATTTGTGAAAAAAAATTTTTTTGCTCAAATGAATGCTATTTTGAAAAGTTTATCATGCTATTTTGGGTATTTTAAAAATACTATTTTTGGAGTTTTACCTAATTATATATTTATATTTAAATCGGTCACTAATTTATTCGTCGGTTTTATTAAAATATTGGTGGTAAATAAATATAAGGCTTGTGTATTTTTCTTTTTTTTTTGGTAGAAGGCTAGTATATTTACCAAACAAAAAATGAAAAAACTTCTTAAATATATATCATTTAAAGTTATAAGTTATATGTAGATTCTGAAAATTATACTTTTTCAGCACTTGTGATTTAAAAAAAAAATAGACTAAGTTATTAGCCTGGTGGATTATAGGCTTATCTATGTCAAGCCCATGACTTGCTTTATAAATTATATCCAAACTCTTTTGAAACGACGCAGGGGCCATGAATGTGTGTATACATTAAAATATAGACATTTATATAGACATTTTATTGTTAAAAATAGTGAAGACCAATCTTATTTGGAAACATCCTGAACATATAAAAAAGTAATGATAGGTATCAACTACGTTGTGTAGATAAGGAATTTCAATAATTGTTTGTAAAGCTATAAATATAATATAGTTTAATACGATGGCCATCTCACGTTGATTGTGATTTTTCTTTTTATTTTCTATATATATTTTGTGCGTAATTTATACCATACCAATACTCAAATTTGTAAGAAATTATATTATCAACCCACAAAAAGTATGTTTTAAACATAAAAGATTGATGTTTCAAAAAAAAAAAAGAAAAGAAAATATAAAAATTTGCGAATGTTTTATGTAATAATCTAGCTAGCATGTAACCTACATTTTTTTTTCCTTAGGATATTTGTCATTAATTCTTAATAAGGCCTCTATAACGTCTAAAACGTAAATAAAAAAAACCTATAACTAAATGACAGCTAGCTTATTTATTATATATTCATCTTACATTAACAGTAGTATATTTTTTTACTGAATCATAATTAATAATATGACTTTGAACAAACAACCTCCTAGTTAAGACCATCTTACAGTAAGAGTGTTTCCAGATATGTTCAGGTGTGAGTGTCATTTTTTTTAACATTATGGGTGTCATTTTCTTTTGTTTACAACTTTTTATTTTATCAACAAGACTTAAAATTTGATCTGACATTTCCAAATATATTCCATTAACCATAGGTCATACAAGAAATTAAGGTCGTGACTGATCAAAGATTTTGGTTAAAAGCTTTTTTGTTTGTTTGTAAATGCATGGGTCAATTATAAACGCTAATAGGCAGCAAGTATTCTTTGGACATGATTTTTGACGTCTTTATTTAGCGATTATGTTTTGATATCTTGTAAACCTTTTTGACAGTCTTTGGACATGATTTTACGGCAAGACACATGTAAAATGTCTTTTAAAGATATTTCGACGTTGAGGATTTTGAAACACTTAGATAAAAAATTAGTATACACGATTATATAGGGGTTACTAGGTGTTTTTCTGCACCAAGTGCAGTAAATTTTTTTTTAAATCTAACTTATATTTAAAAATAAATTTTATTAAATATTATAGATTTTACTATTTTCTTACTAATATTTAATATAGATTTGATATATATTAAACCAATTTGTATAAAACTAATAAAAATGATATAAAATTGTGTAATTATCAAAATTTGGCATAAACAATATTTATAAAATTTGTAGATATATAAGATTAATGATCTTACGATTAGATATTAATTTTTTTAAAAAAATTGTAGAAAATTTTAAAAGCATTAGTAATACAAATTGTATAAGTATACAAAATAATAATATTTCGAAATTTGAAATGTTATATATGAATATATTTATTTTACAGATGATGTATGAGCTATTACCATATTTAAGAAAAAAATTACAAAAAATAAATATCAATATTAAATGTAATATATGAATTATTACCATATTCTAATAAGTTTGCAAAAAATATAAATCAACATTAAATGAAATTATCCATGTCATATTTTTTCGGAAGTCACGTCATGAATTTCAGTAGCCATGTCATATTTGTTTTGTGAAACTGATTGTAGAAATGACATGTGGCAAAATCACTTCGTAAATATAGTATAGGAGAATTTTTTTTAAAATCTAACTTATATTTAAAAATAAATTTTATTAAATATTATAGATTTTACTATTTTCTTACTAATATTTAATATAGATTTGATATATATTAAATCAATTTGTATAAGGGGGGGTTATTGGGAGTTAAATTTTGAAGGAGTTATAAAATTTAGAGATTCTATTGTTATTAGTTTATGTATTCTTACAATCTTGTTAGAATCATTAGTTATTAGTTTATGAACTTTTAAATTCTATATAAAATCATTTGTTATTCAAAAAGTTTAGTTTTTATTGATTTTTTAATTCTAGTAAACTCTCTTGTTATTGGGACCTAAATTCTCTCTAGTTTTACTCATAACACTCAACTTTATGAATATCATCTATACTCATAAGATTCTTAGAATCTATGTAACAAAAAACACAAATATACAAATACAAAAAGTTGTGTATTACATTTTTGTTGTCATGTGAAAGATAATTGTAAAAAAAAAATTAAAGATAAAAATTTTATTAAAGATAACATAATCAAGAATCATGAAAAAATCATAGGTTGACCTTAGAAAACTTTAAACAAAAATCAAACAAGACAAATTCAAATATTAAACAATAAAAAAAATTATTTTAACATCAAATAACTATATTTCTTGAAATAAAAAAAAATTAAGTATTTTTATTGAAAGATAAATCTGGAAAGAAAGACATATATGGAAATTCATGCTATTCAATCATAATCAATGACAATTTATGCAATACATATGGCAAGAATTCATCAAATCTACTTAACTCTTAAAAATCTTTGAACTTTAAAAATTTTCAGATTCCACGCAAATTTCATTTTCATTAGGCCCCCCTAAAACTAATAAAAATATTATAAAATTGTATAATTATCAACTATTTAACCTAAACAATATTTATAAAATTTGTAGATATATAAGACTAATGATCTTACGATTAGATGTTTAAATTTTTAAAAAATTATAGAAATTTTTAAAAGCTTTAGTAATACAAATTGTATAAGTATACAAAATAATAATATTTCGAAATTTGAAATGTTATATATGAATATATTTATTTTATAGATGATGTATGAACTATTACCATATTTTTAAAAAGTTTACTAAAAAGAAATATCAATATTAAATGTTATATATGAATTATTACCATATTCTAATAAGTTTGCCAAAAATATAAATCAACATTAAATGAAATTATCAATTTCATATTTTTCTGAAAGTCATGTCATCAATTTCAGTAGTCATGTCATATTTGTTTTGTCACTACAAGAAAACACAAATTTAACGACGGCGGTTTTCCTCGTAAAATCGGGTTTACGAGGAATTAGCGAGGAAACACGTTTCGTCGTTAAACGTTCGTCGTAACACATATTTCCTCGCCAATTCGTCGTAACTTAGCGAGGAAATAATTTCGTCGTAAAGACGAAGAACAATATTTCTTCGTAAAGACCACGTAAATATTACACGTAAGGACGTCGCTTCATTTTCTCGTAAATATCTCGAAAGGTGCCCCTCGTAAATTACACGTAAATATCTCGAAAGTATTTCCTCGTAAAGAACCCGTAAATAACTTGAAAGCATTTCCTCATAAAGTACTCGTTTATTATTCCTCGTCATTTCCTCGTAAGGTTTTCCTCGTATAATACTCGTTAAATTTCCACGTAAAGAAATCGTAAATTAGTTACGAATTTGCTTTGTTTTATTTGACAGAATATAAAAATATAATTTAAAAATAATTAAAATTATTTAATTTATTAATAAAATTAAAAATTGTAAAAAAAAAATCAATACCAAAATATTTTATATATAAATAAGTTTTGAATTTATAATACAAGAACCGGAAAAAAAAAGAACTAAGAGTCGTTCATCGCCCGGTAGAATTCATCACTCGTCCTCTCTACATCCGCCTCGGCATGTGTGTGGGATGATGACTCGCCTGGAATGGGATTTTGTCGTCGCAAGTTCCTCAACAAGGACTCCCATTCCGGATTTGTGGCCGATACAACGTGCAGGAAGCCCTCGAGTCCACCCACACGAGCTGTGAACGCAGATTGCGTCGAGGCCAACTCATGATGCAGCTCAGCGGACTCTCTACGCAGCTCATCGGACTCTCTACGCAGCTGAATGACTTCATCATCCCGTGTCTGACCATAAGACGATGTCGCTCTCGAAACATCATTGGCGGAACCAATCCCCAACGTACGTCCCTTTTTCTTAGGGACAACCTTAAAAACAAAAAATAAATATTGTTACCAACTGAACATGTATGGTCTTACTTAATTTTGTCACTGCTTGTCGATTCATATTGATAACCAGCCGCTTATAATTTTCTTCTTTGCATTGTGTACGTGGATCATACTGTTTACACGTCTTTTTTGTTTGTTTTATGTCTTGAGGGATTGGATTTATCACAAGGAGAACAAGAGTCCGTTGAGCAGCTGCTCTAGTAGTTACCAGCTTCGTCCAATGTAGGTGCTTTAATGACCTCAGGTTAGTAAGTTGTCTATAGAACACAATCGAGATTAGATGGCTTTGCGTAGGTTATCGAATCACTGACTTGTTTAGGTTGTTTTCGTATATGATAGAACATTAACTTGTTTAGATGGCTTTGCGTAGGTTATCGGATCACTTGTTATTTACGTTGCTTTGCTTGTTTACGTTGCTTTGCTTGATTACTTGTGTTTGTGTACTTGTATAATAAAATTTGGAATTTTGAAAATCAACAATTATAACAGATTTTAAAAAATATATTAAGAATTTTTTTAAAAAATAGACAAAATTTAGGAAACCCTAAAACGTTAATTTCATTCCACGGCGTGAAAAAAAAACATAAAACTTGAGAGCGAGAGAGACCATGGGATCAAGGAGCCAGTCCGAAGATCAGTCGACGTTTGATCCGAATTACACCCCGCCAAATACTGTGGACTTTGCCACTCAGGAAGTCTTAGCTACTCTTGCTGCAGCAGCTGAGGCTGGTGATCAGATCGCTTCTCAGGAAGCTGGTGTAACTCGTGCTGATGGGAAGCAGCAAGGAAGCAGAAAAAGGCTTATCAGTCTTGTTGATGATAGTGATGATTCTGATGTTGAAATCAGTCAACCAACCCAAAAAACCAAGCCTCGCAGACAGACCAGTTTCGGAACAGCCACGGGGAAACCCATGTTGCAATCAACTATCGATGGTGGCGTTGGCTCGTCTGCACAGGCGTGTAGTAAGGGGAAGTCTGTTCCTATGAAGTCTGTGATTCGTGGAGGGAGAAGAAAGTCGCCTACTAAGTTCAAAAAGAAGAAGGTTTCGCCTACTCAGTCCCAAAAGAAGAAGGAGAAGGTCGCAGAGGACATACCCGAGCTTGGTGATGAACTGGATGAAGAAGAGTTTGATGAGGATGAAATCGGTGAAGAGGAAAGGGAAGAGAGGCAAAAATCAGATGTCTGGAAAGATTTCAAGGTGGTCGAAAAACCGAATGGAAAGTTGAAAGCTGCATGCAATCATTGCAAACGTGAGTATGCATGGCAATCTCACTCGCATGGAACCAGTGGGTTGAGAAGACATCGGGTGAGATGTAAAATGTATCCAAGGAATCGAGGAAGGCAGCAACAACTCAATATCGAAGGGAAAGTGGTATCTCGCAAGTATGATCATACTGTATTTAGGCAGATGGTAGCTAAGACAATAGTCCAGCATGATCTACCTTATTCGTACGTGGAGTATGAAAGAGTGAGAGACACGTGGAAGTATTTGAATGCTGATGTCCAAACCATTTGTCGAAACACAGCGAGAGCAGATGTGTATAGACTCTATGAAAGCGAGAGAGACACACTCAAGAGGAAATTAGCGACTCTCCCTGGACGAGTCTCCTTCACGTCTGATTTGTGGACATCCGTGAAACGGGAAGGATACATGTGTGTGACAGCACATTACATTGATCGGAATTGGAAGTTGAACAGCAAGATCCTGACGTTTTGTGCTCTACCACCACCACATACCGGTATGAGTATTGCGGTTCAACTCCTCACGTCACTGAAAGAGTGGGGAATTGATAAGAAGGTGTTCTCAGTCACATTAGATAATGCTACAAGTAATGACTCCATGCAGGACATTGTGAAGTCGCAGCTAAATTTGAATGATGATTTGTTGTGTGGAGGAGAGTTTTTTCATGTAAGATGTGCAGCTCACATACTTAATCTCATAGTGCAAGATGGGTTGAAGGTTATTGGAGACTCTTTGCAGAAAGTAAGAGAGAGTGTTAAGTATGTATTAGGATCGGAAAGCCGTGAACAATTGTTCCAAAAATGTGTAGATGCTGCGGGTGTTGTAGAAAGTGGGTGGCTGATACTGGAACTCAACTTACTATATGCTTGAAAGAGCCCTCAAGTACCGTAAAGCATTTGTTAAGTTGGAGACATTTGATAAGAAGGGTTATAAAACAGCGCCCACAGATGAGGAATGGACTAGAGCCGCTAATATCTGCGATTTTTGGGTCCTTTTGCTGTGATCACAAGCTTGATGTCTGGTTCGAATTACCCAACTGCAAACCTGTATTTCTATCAGGTTTGGTTGATCCATGATTGGCTTCGGAGAAATGAGGAAAGC
>NC_027752.1:39295984-39299078 GCF_000695525.1 Brassica oleracea var. oleracea | reverse complement strand
GGAGTCCTCCTTCAGTATTGGATCGCGAGTTCTAAACAAATATAGGAGTCGTCTACTCCCAGAAAATGTGCAAGCTCTGATATGCACTAGGAATTGGATCAAAGGATATGAATCTTACGCACATGGTAAATAACTCACATTATAATTTTAGTAAGAGTAACATTACTGACTTGTACACTGATATTTGTAGATGAAGAAATCGATGGTGATGGAGAAGAAGAGAAATTACCAACATTTGAGTCCATTGTTGATGGGGAAGATGAAGATGAGTAGATGAGCAAGTTTGAAATGTTATCTTGATTTGGTGTTTTGCTTCAATTATAATTTCAGATTTCTTGTTTAAGTTGCATGATTTTTGGTTTTGAATACTATGATTTGGACCATTTGGTGTTTCTCAAAATTTTACTTTAGTTGAGACTGAATTTTTTATACTCACGATCAAACAACAAACTATAGTTCTTCAAAGTTATCTGAAGAAACAGATTGAATGGCTAGTAATTAACATATATACGAGTTGCTGAAGTAGCCAGTGGCTCTAACGATGCTCTCGTAGATTGAAAAAAAAAATACAGAACAAGACTAATATATGTAAAATTTTGTTAAGCTCCAATAGTAGATGGGTCATGTGTTCATATATCATTCATTATGTATGTAGTGGTCACTGGAGCAGCCTGCAGCGTCGAGAAACGTCATGCTGCACTCTTTTTGCGTCCAGCTCACGGGACGGCTTGTAAGGGCCTGTGCAATTAGGCGGTACGGGACTGGGCCGGCTTTCTCTAGACAGCAGCCCGCGCGGGATGGGACCGCTTCCACCCGCGAGATGCTCAGCCCGCGGCGGGACGGGACGGGACGGTCCAACCTGTTTGACATCTCTACTCATCGGACTCTCTACGCAGCTGAATGACTTCATCATCCCGTGTCTGACCATAAGATGAGGTCGCTCTCGGAACATCGTTGACGGAACCAATCCCCAACGTACGTCCCTTTTTCTTAGGGACAACCTTAAAAACAAAAAATAAATATTGTTAGTAAAAATTTAAAGTTAAATTAAATGAATAATAAAAAAAATTAAAATTTTAAAAAATTTACCTCCTCGTAAATCTTATCCACTTCAAGTGTGGATAAGGTGACGGATAATCCGTCGGTGGACTGCTGGGTAAGCTGGGTCTGGCGGTCCTCAACATGAGCAACCAAGTCGTTGAAGAGTTGCTCGGACTTGCCATCTAGAAATTGGCCCGCCTTGTTTTTGTGGATCCTCTCGTAAAGTTCAATAAAGAGACGGGAGTTGTCCCGTCTCTTTGGCCTAAAAACATTTAAGGAAATTAGAATATATATATGTATTAAAAAATTAATTAAATAAATTATTTAATTATCATTTCCAAACGGACACCGGCGTGGAGTTTATGGCCCGTAGAGTGAAGCATCGGCCCGTGGCCGTGCTCATCTACCGTGTTACGGGAGGCAGAGCAAGACTGGGCGATTCTGATGGACTCAGGATCCCGCCAATAACGGATGAGGCCATCCCACACATCCGTGCTGAGCTCAGCGGGTTTGCCACGCTAATATCCCTTCACAATCCAGTCACCCTTCCAGTTGGAGATCGTGTCCAACAAGCGAACTTTCGCCTTCGCGTAAAACGCTTTCATCACCCTCTCAGCGACCCCCATGGACCAATGATATTTTTGCTGTAAAAAAAATTTAAATTTATAATTAGTTTTTTAAAAAAAATATATAAATCATGAAAAAATTAAAGTATATAGAATTAATGAATAGTAACTTGCAGCGTAAATTTTGAACCACGTTTTTCTGACGTAGATCGGGGTCTTTTTCCAGTTCGGATGTGGCATGGAGAAGTAACCTTTCATCGTGTCGGTTACGTCTGATGCAAGACATCCGTCAACCCCAAACCTGAAGAAAAAACAAATTTAAAGTATAAATTATTTATTAATGTTATATAAGAATTTTAAAAAAATTAAAAAAAAAATAATTAATGTAACATACCACAAAGTTTCCTCCGGTCGGTCGGGGTTTATGACTGGTAAACCTTCTCTGCCTGGCTGAGTGAGAATTTCCTCGACAGTGTACTGCGAGTAAGGAGCACTCGGAGGCGCCATCAAATCGGGATGAATCTCGGCGGGCATCGGAGGAGCCATCGGAGGAGGCACAGGAGGAGGCATCGTCGGAGGAGCCATCAGAGGAACCGATGGTGCACTAGAAGAAGGCGACCGAGAGACTCTCTGAGAAGGTTGAGTCTCGGGGACAGTCTCTTGACCGGAAGAACTGGGAGCTGAAGAAGAACCGGGAGCTGAAGAAGACGACGAGTCTAAACGACTACCAGGCTCACCGAACATCTGTCTGTAATGGGGAGTAAGTCTGTTCTTTCGAATCGTCTGGAAAAAAAATAAATTTAAAAATTAACATCCACAGTAATTAACAAATTCTATAAATCTAGCTAAATTTTCTACATTAACCACCTAATCAACACTAATCAGTAAACCTATCTAAATTCCTTACACTAACCACCTAATCTACAACAAATTAGAGAGGAAATAGAGAGAGAAAGTATCATAGCTACGAAGTGGAGAGGAAGTGGAGAGGAAGTGGAGAGGAAACGGGAGGCGAAGCTCGCGTGTATATATAAGAAATTAGTAGTCGTCGTAAATTCCTCGTAAACTTACGTGGAATTAGCGAGGCCCGTGTTTCGTTTCCTCGTAACTTCCTCGTAAACTTACGTGGAACTAGCGAGGCCCGCATTTCGTTTCCTCGTAATTTCGTCGTTGGTTAACTAGGAATTAGCGAGGCCCGTGTTTTTCTTAGACGAGGAAATAGCGAGGCCCGCGTTTTCCTAAGACGAGGAAATAGCGAGGCCCGCGTTTTTCTAAGACGAGGTCTTTACGATGATTTGCGCTTACGTAGAAATAGCGAGGCCCGCGTTCTTTTCGTCGTTATTTCCTCGTAAGTTAACGAGGAACTAGCGACGATTATGTTTAAATCCCTAAAATCCGAAACCCCATACCCCATCTTCCTTATCTTCTACTTCATATATTCCAAACCTCAAACCCATCTTCCCTTTAACCTCAATCTATTCTTTCCA
>NC_027752.1:39293739-39295553 GCF_000695525.1 Brassica oleracea var. oleracea | reverse complement strand
TTTTGACGCAAAGTAGTACGATGTGAAATGAGAAGTTTCTTCCGTCAAACTTCCAGCAATTATAGAACCTTCAACTTTTGCGAGGTTCTTTGCTTTTCCCTTGAAATATTTCATGGCTCGCTCATACTGATACATCCATCCGTAATGTACAGGTCCACGAAGCAATGCCTCATATGGGAGGTGGACAGCTAGATGCTCCATGACGTCAAAAAATCCCGGAGAAAATATCTTCTCCAAGTTGCACAATAAGATGGGAGTGTTCTGCTGAAGCTGTTCCACGACTTCTTCTTTAAGAGTGCGTGTGCTCAGATCCCTGAAAAATGCTACAATGCCTTGTATATCCCAAAAACAATTAAACACATTATAATAGTCATATATTATTGCAAATTAAAACATTATAAAATTATTGCGTTATAATATACTACCTGCAAGTGCTTCATGCACGTTTGTTGGAAGTAGCTCCGCAAATGCAAAGGAAAGTAGTCGTTGCATAAATACATGACAATCATGACTCTTCATCCCGGAGAACTTTTGACCCTTTTCAACACATCTAGAGAGATTTGAAGCATACCCATCGGGGAACTTCACTTCTGATGCCACCCAGTTGAACAACACCGACTTTTTTTCTGAAGACAATCTGAATATCGGAACAAGAACTTGTCCATTGCTTTTTATATGTAACTCACCTCTTGAGCAAATATCCGGCAAGTCTAACCTCGATTTTATGTTCTCTTTTGTCTTCCCTGGGATATTCAATATTGTATTCATGATGTTCTCAAAGAAATTCTTCTCTATATGCATCACATCGAGGTTGTGGCGCAGAAGAAGATCCTTCCAGTATGGTAACTCCCAAAATATACTCTTCTTGTGCCAGTTGTGATGAACACCGTAAGAATCATGCATATTACGAGGGACATGCTAATTACCACCACAACGAACTGTTTCGTTAGCTCCGTAGTAGTCGATTTGTGCTTTAATTTGTTCTCTAGTTAGATATGGAGGAGCAGTGTCTCTGACAACCCTTTTGTGCCTAAACAAATTCTTGTTTCTTCGGTACGGATGACCAATGGGCAGAAATCGATGGTGACAATCAAACAAACTTGTCTTCCTACCATTCTTCAGTTGAAACGCATCTGTCGTTCCATTACAATATGGACAAGCTAATCTCCCATGTGTAGTCCATCCAGACAACATCCCATAGGCAGGAAAGTCACTTATGGTCCACAAAAGCATCACTCACATCTAAAATTCGTCTTCGTTGAGCAGTCATACGTCCTCACCCCTGTTGCCCACAAATCCTTCAACTCGTTTATCAGTGGTTGTAGGAAAACATCCAAAGACCTTTTTGGATGGTTCGGACCATGTATTAATATGGTCAAGAATAGCAACTCCCGTTGCATGCACATCTCCGGTGGCATAATCCGAGATACACATTTCGGCTATTGCTAGCGAAATCCAGATGTACTTTGTTAAAATGTTTCCAGGCTCTTGCATCTGATGGATGAGTCATCTCACCATCCGTTTGAGTATGCTCGGCATGCCATCTCATCTTTCCAGCAGTCTGCTCTGATTGGTACAATCTTTTCAACCTGTCTGTAATTGGTAGGTACCACATCCTTTGGTACGGTACCCTATTACGTCCCCGTCCTTGCGGCTTGAATCGTGGCTTCTTGCAGAATCGACATTCTTCTAACTTCTCATCATCTCCCCAGTAGATCATGCAGTTGTCGATGCAAACATCTATCATCTCTGAAGGCAACCCAAGACTATAAACCAGTTTTTGAATCTCATAATAAGAATCAGCAGACACATTG
>NC_027752.1:39288992-39293228 GCF_000695525.1 Brassica oleracea var. oleracea | reverse complement strand
CCACCTCCGCAACTCAAAAATATTCCCGGACCCCGACATTTTTTTTTCACTTTTTTTTTTCTTGTTGGTGTGTTTAAAATGATGTTCAAATGTCCATATTTATAGGAAATTTTCGAATCTGGTAGTTGCAATTTTCTTACGAATTTACGACGAAATTTAGTTAGGAAAAACGTGTTATTTAGTGGATTCAAAATTTCCTCGCTAAGTAGATGTAAAATATTTTCTCGTAAATTACACGCTATATTTACGCCGAGTTTACGAGGAAAGAGTAGTTCGTCGTTAAAGCCATGTGATATTACACTGATTTCGTCGTAACTTTACGAGGAAATAACGATGATTTTATATTTCCTCATAAAGTCGACGTACATTTACGAGGAATAATTTTTCTTGTTAATTTTCCTCGCTAAATTTGTATTTTCTTGTAGTGTGTGAAACTGATTGTAAAAAGGACATGTGGCAAAATCACTTCGCAAATATAGTTCAGGGGATTGTCTCTAAGGATGACAAGCCCTCTCCTTTGAATTTGAAATCCGAATATAATTCTGACGTAGGTAGGAACCTATGGAAAATTGTTTGGATTATAATTCTGACGTGGCTAGTAAATTTTTTTTTTTGAACAACCACATGTTTATATTAAAATTAAAGACTTAAAGGGCATATCTATCTTTCGTCATGGCTAGCAAACTTAATGCACACATTATGTGGGCTGGTGCATACCGCTGTTAGGTTTGATGTTTGAGAGCATGAGATCATTGGTGTCTTTCTCTCATGCTACTCAAGCAATGCACCTCGTGACTCATGTGGTCCTTATAAAGTGTTTCATGGCACGCGTACCAAACGAGAGAAAACTATAAGGCAAAGCCACCAACAGAGAAAGAAGCTCTCAGCATTTAACACAAATTAAGCCAATCTGAAGACTGTCCCTTCCTGTCGTGACCTGAGTCGTCAACATCCATTGAACGAAAGTTATATTTTGGTTCTAATAATAGCTAGCTTCAATCACGTTAGACAGTATTCACAATTAACAAAAAAATATTGTAACTACACATCACAAATTATATTTTTGTAAGATGCAAGTATTAATGCCAGTTTGAGAGTTTTATTACAAAATATAAATTCGCAATAAACTTCTAAAATTGATTTTAATAGAGTAAGTTCTGGATCTTAATTCCATAACTTAAATTCGAAATTAGTTTTTAGATATTCTGATATTTTTAAAAATTGCACCAAAAGTAGTTTGAATCGGAGACACAAAAAACCACATTTATAAAATTGTTATATGCTATATGCTTTAAAACCAAACAACGATCGTATTGATTAGAAGATAACAGTTGTTACATTTCCTTTTCATAGAACTAGTCGTCCACGAACTTTCAGAAAGTATATATTTCTAAAAAATCAAAAAATTGTGTATTTAAGAAAAGGAGAACGAAAAGAGCATACGCTGTATGCGTAAAAGAATACTAGAAGAAAGGGCCACCGATGGACCCATATGCTTCTACATCAGCAAAAGGAATCATTATCTCTAAACCAAGAAATTAAAAACGCCTTTAATTACATTCTCTTCTAGATAATAAGTACAAACCGCCTTTCAGATATTTTGACATCATTAGCACTTAATTTTGGAAAACATACAGTACACTATTTATTTCAGGTTACACTTGCCATATATTTTCCACACCCTTTTTTTTTCTCAGTATCCTTCATGCTCAGTTGAAACGTTGAAATATCTATATTCTATCTCCAAGGGAAACAATGAACAATATCTTGTTGCTTTCACATCATATGGGTTCTTGAAGAAAAACGATTGTGTAAGAGACTAAAAAAAGAAAGAAAGATGGAAAAGTAAGAGGCAAGAAAAATGCAAGATATCCATGTTTCAAACAAAAAAATAAGAAGATATCCATAGAAAAGCAAAACAGCCGTTACATACGTGGAGAAGATTAACTCAAATCCAATAAAAACAATTTGTCGTAATGCGTTTACAATAGGATAAAGCAGCAGCATTAACTTTTAGTGTAATTGGTTTTCAGCATCTTCAATTTACCTCTATATTTACCTCTATGATAGCATTTAGAGATAAAACCACTCCAACCCTACTCTATTTCTTACTCTAAAATAGAGATTGTTATTTTCACCTCTATATTTAGAAGAAGAAATAGCATTCCTCTATAATAGAGGCATACTTTTTTATTTACAAAATGATCATTTAACTTTTTACTTTAACAATTATAACCAAAATAAATATTTTTTAGTGAAAATTTATTGTTTATATAAATATATAATCATAATTTTTATTTACATAATAGTTTCTATAAAAATATTCAGTGTAAATAATATTATAATTTTATGAATGTTACACTAAATTGGGTTGGTTTTCAACTTTCACAAATAAAAGATACTATTTGTAAAATTAGAAAAGAATATATCAAAAATATTCCTTTTTAAAGGAATAAATAGATGAATACATTGGAGACAAATCATTTCTATTATAGAGTTTCCCTATTTTTTTCCTATTTTAGAGGAAAAAATAGGGAAATACATTGGAGATGGTCTGAGCATCTCCAAAAGACACTATATAACTTCAAATACAAAGTTTTTGTCTCTCCAAAAAGAAACTTTAAAACTTTGAAGTTTCATATTTTTAATTGCATTTTGATCCCTACAATTACACATCACATTCATAATTCTTAAATATTTTTTTCGTTTATTGTATTAATCCTAAAAAATTTGATATCTCATAAAAATTTTAATTTTTTTTTATAAATCTAAGTTTTACACATAAAATTAAACACAACTTTAAAATAAGATTTAAAATATTTTAAAACTAGATTTAGACAACAACAATACAAAAGAAACTTAACAACAAAAAACATGAAGACATAACTCTTACACAAATTTAAATATTGCAACACTAGTAGTCATGTAAATTTGATCCAGAACCTCCAAAATCTCCAAAATATTGGCCAAACAAATGTTTTGTAACCGAAGATGGTTTTTGTTTTGATGTTTATTTCGTACGATTCTTTTTTATCAGATCGAATGTATACACTGAGTTTTAATATTATTTATAGAAGTTAAGGCTTTTAACAATATTTATTTTCCTCTTTTACTTTCTTGTTCAGATTTAATGTACTTACAAGTTTAAAATCATTTGATTTCAACAATTTTTAGTTTGTAATCTACAAATTAAAAATAAAGAGAGTCATTTTTTACTTCAAAATATACTACTTGGTCATATATGTATTACGAAAATTGTTTTATGGAATAATATGATTTTTTTTTTGAAGTTTAATATTAATTATGTTATTTCTATTTAAAATTTGTATTTTAATATAACATTTTATTAGTTAATACTGTTGTAATATTTTTATATATGTGCTTAATTATTTACAAAATTTTTATGAATTTAAATTAATTATGACAAATATAAAGATCATAGGATAAAATACAAATAGTTTTAACGTTAAGTTTGAAATTTTGTTTTTGGAGAAGAACATTTTTAAACTTTAAATATAGAGTTTTAGAAACTTGAAAATAGAGTTTTTTTTTGGAGATGGTAAACACAATTGTGATATTTTTTTACTACTGCCACACACATATATGTGTGAATTTGAAGTTTATACGTGGATTAGTTAAATTAAATTCATAGATAAATAAGATATTAAAGAAGGTAAATAAGGGTTAGTTGGTGGAGATGAATGGAAGAGGATGAAATACGGACAGATCGGGGAATATGAACTAACGCTGTCTTCAACTCTTTATTATTGGATACACATGGCCATCTTTTGATTACGACTGGAGTGAATTTTTAGAAACCTTTCAAAATCCTATTTAATACAGTCATTTATTATTGCATAGGAGGATAACAAAACACACATATTCACAATTTCTGAGATATTTAAGTCACCATCTATATTATTAATAGAGAAGTACCCATTTGAAAATATTCTTATTTCATTAATTAAACTTTTTTTTTTGCTTGTCTTTTTCAGTTGCATTTATGAAATATCATAAAATGAATAAAACTGCCTAATTTATTACTTGTCTTTTCAGTTACATTAATGAAATATGCTTAAATGAATTTAATATTTCCTATTTTATTGTTTTTCTTTTTTCAGTTACCTTAATGAAATATCCTTAAATAAATTAGGACATAATGTCATTTAATCAACCAAAAAAACTCATGAGTTATTTACGTGCATAATTTTAATAATGGAGATTTTTAAAAACGTG